>NC_081361.1:81629113-81861613 GCF_030684315.1 Stegostoma tigrinum | reverse complement strand
GGTAGACTCCATATTTTCAATGATTAGATGATTTAGTAACTAGCACGTTATGTTTTTCAGGGTTAATTGAATTCTGTAACACAAGCTACAATTCAATATTGATAAAATGTTCAACTTTGGAACAGAAAAGAGCAAGTCATATTTAATAGCCACATTCCAGATAATGTCATTATCCTGCTCACAGTAAAAAGTGAAACTATTTCAAGCAGACGTTTTAAACAAACATGTTAATATTTTACCATTTAAATTTCCTCAAGCGAATGTAGCCTCAGAATTTGGCAGTACTGCTATCCTGTATTGCTTGAAGACCCTTTGGTGCAGCCACCTGCTATTCTTAAAGACAAGCTTATGTCTTCACGAGAAACTTCCCTGAAATATCGTTATGGCGTAGCACATTGCAAAGTGAACATTTTGGCTAGATGGAGGAATGAGGATGTCATGCTAGGTCATTAAATGGTACTGGTGGGCAAAAGGCAAGTTACTTTGAGGTCAGAGAGCCTCAAGTCTCAGAAGAAGACTGAAACTTCTGAAAGTTGGGACCCAAAGACCTGACAGCAAATCCACAAGAAAGCCAATGATATCATTTTTGTGGTCAATATCAACAAATGCACATTCATGTGACATTGCCTGCTTGCTACAATCATTAAATGGGCCCAGTAAGCCCTATCACTTAACCAGCAGTACTCACTGGGGCTCATCACTTAATACTAGCGACCAGATCGTCCAATCACCCTCACAAGCTTTACAATGTTGCCAGCTTGATACCCTATCTCTTGCTGCCTCCATATACCTGCAGCTATTCAAATGCAGCAAGCACATCATCCAAACACAATGCAGCACAACTATTAATGTTCTGTCTTGCAAAATAATGTGGCAGAAATAGTTCCTCGCCATTGAAGGACTGACTTTGACAGAGTCTATGGCAATGTCATAGAAATATTCATGATGTTTCTGACTAATACCCATTCTCAATGCCCAGTATATTCCTCTTTTGTAGGTGTGTCTCTGTGGCACAATGGGTTAGTGTGTTTGGCTGTTAACCAGAAGATTGGTGGTTTAAGATCGCCCAGAGGCAAAGTGCACATTCACTTCAGGGGGCGGCACGGTGGCTCAGTGGTTAGCACTGCTGCCTCACAGTGCCATGGACCTGGGTTCGATTCTATCCTTGGGTGGTTGTCTGTGTGGAGTTTGCATGTTTTCCCGGTGCCTGCATGGGTTCCATCTGGTGGTCTGGTTTCCTCCCACAGTCCAAAAGATGTGCAGGCTTTTGGGGAGGCATTTTTTTTAGGTGAGAAGAAAAAGATTTAAAAGGGACCTAAGGAGTAACTTTTTCTCACCAAGGGTAGTGCGTGTATGGAATGAACTGCCAGAGGAAGTGGTAAATGCAGGTACAGCTACAACATTTAAAAGACGTTTAGATAGGTACATGAATAGAAATGTTTTAGAGGAATTTGGGTCAAATACAGGCAAGTGGGATTTGTTTAGTTTGGGAACATGATTGGTACGGACTAATTGGACTGAAGCATCCGGTGTCTGTGCTATATGACTGTATCTGGTAGCAACTCTCTTCTTTGATTTTAAAATGCAAAGTATAACTCTGTTTTTCTCTCAACTGATGCTGTGTTTCTGCAGCTCCTGTTTTCC
Organism: Stegostoma tigrinum; assembly: GCF_030684315.1. Classification (NCBI taxonomy): domain Eukaryota; kingdom Metazoa; phylum Chordata; class Chondrichthyes; order Orectolobiformes; family Stegostomatidae; genus Stegostoma; species Stegostoma tigrinum. The sequence goes on along the minus strand of NC_081361.1, from coordinate 81,859,969 downwards.
AGAATCCATCATTGTTTATTTTTATTCTAGGTGTGTTTTGGATGGGAGGCCTTAGGAGCATGGACAGCGGCTCAGGCACTACCATAACAGATGGTGCACTGGCACTGCAGTCAGGAACACCCTGCCTCCCACCCCATATGGAAATACATTATTATGAAGGGTCAGTTAAGATTGTTAAAGGTGGGAGTAGGAATTCACACCTTTAAAATAAAATACTTAAAAAAGTGACATAGATTGGCAATGGGTGCACTTCCCCTGGACGGTCATCTACAGTTTCCAACACCAACAGCTACACACACTCTCCCCTTCCACATCCCATGAGTTCTTTGTCAACATCCACCTCCTCAAGCAGCACCAGATACTTGGAGCAAATTGCGAGTAGTTCACAACATTGAGATTTCATCCCCCCCAGGAGGGCACTTAGCTTCAAGAAAGCAACAGAACACTCCAGATGTGATATTATACTGTCAAATGGAAACATCTGCCTGATTGCCACCCAAATGAGCAGTTTATCACAGAATCTCTACAATGTGGAAGATGGCAATTTGGTTCATCAAATCCATACCGAACCTTAGAAGAGCAACCCACCATCCTCCTACCTTATAATCCTGCATTTTCCTTGCTAATCCACCCCGCCTACACATCCCTGAGCACTATGGGCAACTTAGCATGACCAATCCTCCTAACCTGCACATCTTTGGACTGTGTGAGGAAACTAGAGCACCTGGAAGAAACACACGCAGGCACAGGGAGAACATGCAAAATCCACACAGTCACCCAAGGGTGGAATCAAACCAGTGCTAAACACTGAGCTACCGCACCACGCACTAATCAAAATGAAAGTTTCACTATTACAAATACTGCACAAAAGGTGAAACAAAGAACACCAGGTGGTGAACAATTCCTGATAAAGGGAAGCACTGTTACCTCAATATCTGGTAGATCAATGCTCAGCATTTGAGACATGGTGATGATCAGGAGTCAAAAGCTTCAAGAAAATGTACTCTTCTCAAAAGCGATCAGTAGCTCGTGATCTTGCAACTGTGACTGAATGCTGAATGGCAGTCTTTGTTCGAGTGAAACAGTGACTCAATGTCCTGCTCCAAAGTACATTCAGATTAAGCTTGTTTCGGTTTGGAGGGAAAAGGCCAGTTCGCATACTTTAAATGTTTGTTTTACTTTGAAGAAAACAAATAACAAATTTGATAGACAGTATATTGAATCTATTTAAATATTTCTAATAGTTATAGCATTGAGATAACACGTATGAGCATTTAGTACAAACAACAACATTAAGCTCAACATGTCAATCATTATGGGAAAAAGTGTTTATTTAGATTGACCTAGAATTGCGGTGTACATTGAAGGTGCACATTCCGTCGTACACTTCAGGATATTTGTAGATTCAGAATTTGGTACTTTTAAAACAATCTAAATCTTTCTGGCTACCTGGATTTGGCTATTATGCCAAAGGTCACTAACAATGTTGTCTTTATTTGTTCATACCATTCTTGAATTGGTCAACATACAATTAATTTCCACTTAATTTGTGCGAATATATTCTTGGATTTAGTTATTCCTCTCCCTCTTTTCCTTTGTGGTTGTCTACAGAAAAATAACAGCAAAAAGAAATGCAGGTCTAGGACTTTACTCAGAGAGTAGTAAGGGAATGGAACGCTTTGCCTGCAACGGTAGTAGATTCGCCAACTTTAGGTACATTTAAGTCGTCATTGGTCAAGCATATGGACGTACATGAAATAGTGTAGGTTAGATGGGCTTGAGATCGGTATGACAGGTCGGCACAACATCAAGGGCCGAAGGGCCTGTACTGTGCTGTAATGTTCTATGTTCTATGAATAGACCATTCAAACCTGTTTTACCATTCAGTGAGATCACAACTGATCTGTGGCTCATCAGTATATGCCTGCTTTTGGCCCATATCCCTTAATACCTTTGTTTAACAAAAAAAATTTAGATTTATAAATTAATAACTGAGCCAGCATCCATTGCTGATAGTGGAAGAGAGTTCCAAATATCTACTACCCTTTGTGCATAAAAGTGCTTCCTAACAGGAGAGAACAATCTGGCACTAACTCTCAGACTGTGCCTCCTCATTATAGAATACCCAACCAATGGAAATAGCTTATCATTATCTACCCTGTTTTTTCTTGTTTATATCTTGCAGACTTTGATCGGATCATCCCTTAACTTTCTAAACTGTAGAGAAAGCAGACCGAACTTGTATAACAAAAACAGAAATTGCGAGAGAAACACAGTTAACATATAGACTCTGGTGACTCTTCATCAGAAATCATTCATTCTGATGAAGCTGGATGTCTTGAAATCTGGAGAAGAATGGCCCATCAAGTGCGTTTGATGTGGGCGAAGCAGTCATCTCACTGTCTCCAAACGATCCTTTGTCCATGAAATCCAGTGGAGACAGGGTTTAACCCTTCTGTACTCAAGTTCCAAACAAGCTTCAGGTGCAGTATCTTACTTTTTCTGCTGGAAAATTCCATTGATGTAACATTGTCTTCAATAAATTTTGCCATTCCTTTCCATTCTTCATGTATTTTCTGAGTGCTTTTTGGGTTTCTTGTTGTGTATAAGTAATGCCATCAGCTGACACTCTAAAGCTAGGCTAAATATCAGAACACAAGAGGTATTTGCTCGGGTTTGTTAGCCCTCTTCTCTCCTTCCTCAGTACCTCCAGAATGTGCTGTCTTATTTAAAATCTCACGCCTTTCCCATTCACCTTTTAAAAATATGTAATTAAGCTTTTCCTTAAAAGCACATCAGGGGAATGGTCTTTTAAGCTCCTCTAACCAGGAGTTTCCAAGTCAATCTCACAAGTGACCCAATTTGTTAGTCCATTTCCTTCTCTGGACTTCATTTTCACTAAAAAGGGCTTTGTTTACTTTCATGTTTGAGGAGCACAGGATTGTAAAGTTGTCATTTATCTTTGAAACTGCTGCATTGGTGATTCTGTTTTCAGATTTCCAGTGAAAGCAATGTTGCCACTATGCAAAACCCTGGTTAAACCCCACATGGAATGCAATAAGCAAAGCTGGGCAACACAGGTTAGGAAGGATATATTGACCTTGGGAGGGAGTACAACGTAGGCTTACAGGAATGATACCCGGACTTCAGGGCTTATAAGGAAAGATTGTACAAATTCAGATAAAATAAAACAAAGAACTGCAGATGCTGGAAATCTAAACCAAGATCAGAAATTGCTAGGGAATCCCAATGTCCAAAACTGGCACAAAGAGAACCAAGATAACAAGGAGTAGAGCTGGATGAACACAGCAAGCCAAGCAGCATCAGAGAAGCAGGAAAACTGATGTTTCAGTTCAAGACCCGAAATGTCAGCTTTCCTGCTCCTAAGATGCTGCTTGGCCTCCTGTGTTCATCTAGCTCAACACCTTCTTGTCGCAGATTCTCCAGCACCTGCAGTTCCCATTATCTCTGATACGAAGCAAACCAAGACAATTTCCTCTCAAGTGGTCAACTAAAATTTCCATTCAAGTCAGTTCTTTGAAAATAAGATTGCACATAGCAAAAATCACTGATCACTGCAGTATATGTTGCAATGTTCCTCCCAGACAGTGCAAGGCTCTGACTATCATGTTTGAAATTCAGCAATTGATAGAAACTCATCCGAAGAGTTATGGCAAGTATGTTATGTTACTTTTAAAAAACCATTCATGGGACATTGGTGTCATTGGATGGTGCAACATTTTTTGCCTGTCCCTAGTTGCCCTTGAGAAAGTGCTGGTGGTGAGCTGCAGTCCATGTGATGTAGGTAGACCCAAAATGCCCCTTGGGAGGGAATTCCAGGATTTTTACCCAGCGACTGAAGGAGAGGCAACATAGAATAGTGAGTAGCTTGAAGAGAAACTTTCAGGTGGTGATGCTCCCATGTGCCTGCTACCCTTGTCCTTCTGGATGGTAGTGGCCATGGGTTTAGAAGGTGTTCTCCAAAGAGTTTTGGTAAATTTCTTCAGTGCATCTTGTAAATGATACTGCTGAAGGTCAGCAGTGAAGGGAGTGGATGTTTGTGAATATGGTGCCAATCAACTGGGCTGCCTTGTCCTTGATGGTGTCAAGCTTCTTCAGCATTTTGGGAACTGCACTAATCAAGGCAAATGGGGAAGATTCCATCACATTCTTGACTTGTACCTTATTGCTGCTGGGCAGGTTTTGGAGGGTCAAGAGGTGAGTTACTTGTTGCAGCATTCCTAGCCTCTGACCTGCTGTTGTAGCCACTGTATTTTGATGACCAGGTCAATTTCTGGTTAACGGTAATGCCAAGATGTTGATAGCGGGAGGTTCAGTGATGGTAACATTATTGAATGTCAAGGTATGATGGTTAGGTCATTTCTTATTGGAGATGGTCATAGCATGGCATCTGTGCAGCATGAATGCTACTTGCCACTTCTCTGACAAGACTGTAACATTGTCTGGGTCTTGCTGCAGTTGGACATGAGCTGCTTCAATATCTGAGAAGTCGTGAATGGTGTTGAACATTGTGCAATCATTGGCAAACATCCCCACTTCTTATCTTATGACAGAGGGCTCATGGGGGAAGCAGTTGAAGACTGTTGAGCCCAGGGTGGCTACCCTGAGAAACACCTATAGAGATGTTATGGAGCCAAGATGATTGACCTCTGACAACAAGAACTATCATCCGATGTGTTAGGCAAGATTCTGACCAGCAGCGAAATTTTCCCAATTCCCACTGACCCCAGTTTTCCGAGGGCTCTTTGATGCCACACTAAGTCAAATTCAGCCTTGATATCAAGGGCTGTCGCTTTCACCTCACCCTCTGGAATTCAGCTGTTTTTTCCATGTTTGAACAATGAAAAGGAATCATATCATGGAAAGGAATCATGAATATAGGACTTGGAGAACTTAACCAAATAAGAAATGTCACAAATAATCAAAAGCACTTTTTACATTTATTGACACTAGGGTCATACAAAGATATAAGTCTTGGTAGAGAACATAGATACAATGTTAAGGGGCAAAACACAAAGTAAAATGCTGTAGTTTCTTGAAATTTAAAAATACAAAAACAATTTTTCAGCAGTTTATGCAACAAAATTGGAGAAAGAAGACAGAGCTTTTGCTCTGAAAATGGGTGTGATATTGACCTTGACTTCCTTTGTTGGCTGGCCTGCTGCACGTTTCCAGTACATTCAATTTTAATTTTAAATCAAAAGAATGTGTGTTTGGTTCACGGGAGCTGCAGTTGTTTTCAATGGGAGCGAATTCAACAGGATCTCAATTCTAAATAGTTTAATCTGTATCCTAAGGATACAGAGGATCCTAAGGATACAGATCCATGAGTCTGGACTTTCACACCATTGGGAACATGCTTCCTGCATTTCCCATCTAGTCCTGTTAGAATTTCTATGAGATCACCACCTAAATTTTCTGGTATTCCAGTGAACATAATCTTAACCAACAGAACCCCTCCTCATTTGTTAGCCCTACCATCCCAGGAATCAGTCTGTTAAACTTTCACTGCACTCCCTCTTCATCACAAAAATCCATCTTCAGATGAAGAGATCAAAACTGCACACAATATTCCAGGTGTGGCATCGTCAATGCTCTGTACTATTGCTATAATACACCACTGTTCTTATACTTGAATCCATGCTCTATGAAGTCCAAAGCACATTTTTCCATTTTCCTACCTGCTTACCTTATCTGTAGGAATTTATACTAATAGGATCTTGCACCTATCATTGTCTATTATGATCTTGGATGTTTATATATTAAATAAAAATATTAATGAGGCAATCTGCTTGCATTTGATAGATATCTTTTAATATCGATAAATGCAGTGTAATGATTATGAGTAGGGCGAATGGTCAACATGTGTACACCATTCAGGGCTGTAAAGTTAAGGCAGTTGAACCAGAGAAAGTGCTAAGTGTTATTGTTTAATTCAAAAATATTTGTGAAAGCAAAGCAAATGGAGTTTTTAGAATTTTTTGACAAGATCAAAGATAAAATAAAAGCACTGTCATTGAACAGGTCCTTGGTTAGGATATATATCTAGATAACTCATAGTTGATTTATAGGCTTTGGAAAATTTCACTTTTATATCACCTTTATTTTTTTTTTCTGTGTAGTCCTCATATAGAGATGAAGAATATTCTACAATTGAGATACAAGAGCATTGCGAACTGTATCTTTAGCTTATTTCCACAGTCTCCGAACTCTCCATAGTAATATTTCAACTATACACATTTTAAAAATAATTAACACCATTTTCCTTTGTGAATGATGAAATGATATGATAACTGTGACTTCTTTAAACTCATGACAAACAATTTCATGGTGATTTTGGCTGGTACATACAAGTAAAATACCACGCAAAATAACAACATCAAATCATACATATAAAGGAACTTTAATATTCAAAATTCCTCAGTGAGCCACAAAAGGATGTATTAGAACAAATAGAAGTAATCTTTTTTTTCTTAATGACTTAAAGGTGGAAAATGAGGAAGGAAGGCAGTGAGATTTAGCAAGTCAATTCCTGAGTTGAGCCTTTGCAAATGAGGTAGGATTACTACAATGGGACCATTAAAATTGGGAATACTGAAAAGGCCAGAATTGGAGGTCTACTGACTTCTCAGAGGGTTGAAAGGTAGAAGATTACAGAGATTTGGAAAGATGAGATCCATAAACAACTATCCCAGATGAAATCTTCCCCTCATCTCCCCCAACCAACCAGGAATGACAGGGGTGGGCTGAGTAATGGGAAGCTGATCTCCCATGGGGGGTCGGAAATACTGGGACCCCTCCTCAGGACAGAAAGGGTGCTGAGTTGAAAGTCGAAGGCAAGAAATCTTTTGTGTTTTAGCTATCGACAGATAGGCCAACGTTCAGGCCAACTGCTGGATAATTTGGCAAAAACTAGTGCAGAGAATGGCAGCCAGGCAGCGTAACAGGTAAGGCTGTAGCTCTGACTGCAGTTGCAAAAGCACTTCTGAAACAAATCCTTGACAGTTACTGATACTTTTTACCTAAAGGATACGTTTCCTCAGGGTGAGGTGAACAAATCTGTAGGCATACAGAGGGATAGCAAGGCCAATCAAGCTCTACTTCTGCGAGAAGGCATAGCCTTCCCATCAGACGGTACAGAAAATACCAAAGTCATAATTAAACAGATTGAAAGAGGCTATGCCCCCATTCCCCTTTACCAAATGCGTCAAGACTGTGACCTTGTGCAAGACTGGTGACTGTGAGAGGAGTGGCCCCTTTGTCTGTTAACAATCAACCTGCTTCTTGGGAATGACCTGGCATGATCTAAGGCAATTTTCAGTGCTCTCTGAGAAGCCTATTAAGTACAGGAAGAGCAAACAACAGCAGGAGAAAGTGCATTTTCCCTGACTGTGTGGCACTGCAGTCTATGGTTAGACAAGCTTAGTCAGTTGTTCCATGGATAAGAGACCCTCCAGTCTGATTACCAGAAACCTTTTTCAGGAGTCTAGAACACCCCAAGGAGGTAGTAAAATGGAACTTCTTTTGTAGCAGCCCAATGAACTGATCCATTGCCAAAAACAACTCAAACTTAAACTGAGGCAGACACAATCCTTGAGTGCTATTGTATTAAAAATTGGCTTCTAATAAGGAAATGAAGATCCTGTCACAGACCTGCAGATGAGAAGTGCGTAGTGATTCACCAGGTAGTGGTGTCACCAATGTATCCCACAGAAATACTGTGGTTAGCTCATGAGATTTCAATGGCGGGGCATCTCAGTACACACAAAACCCAAGCCCATATCAGCCACACTTTTACTGGCCCCAGCTCCATAAGGTTACACTCAGGAACTTCGGAACCTTCGACATCTGTCAGGTTGTGGGAAAACTCCAACCAGTGATAAAGCCTTCATCTTTGATTCCTGTGCAAGCTTTTGGGGAACATTACCTGGGATCTGGCCATTCTGTCGTGATGAGGGACATTAAAATGAAAGTAAGAGGAGTCAAAAAGAAGCAGTTGAATGGCCTTTCAGAATTTCATTTGAGAAAGATACTCGAACAATTGTTACTATTTATAAAGTAATTCCTCAATCCTGTAATAATCAGTGCATTCAAAAACTTAAGATCCAAAAATCCATAATCCAAATAAACAATATAAAATCCATGTTTTTATAATTGGCTTGTACATATTACAAACTCACCCTGATGACAAGCACAATGTTAAACTGTTAAGCATTTAAGGGCAGAATTGCAACCAAAATGCACATAAAATTATATTGTTTTGGTTAGACTTTAAGTTTTCACCAAAAGCTATCTCCGTATTTACAAATATAACAAAAAATGTGATCAGGCATTTTTTTTTGTCTTTTCTTTCCCTTAAAATATATTCCTTGAGATATTTATGAGAAATAACCTGATCTAAAATAAGGTAAAATAAAATATTGAACCATTTGATAATTTATTGGGTTTATACCATTGCGTATACTCTTATCAATTTGTCAGAAAAGTAGACAAAAAGCAATTTGACAATTAATGTATTTTCACCTAAGAAAATGAATGCAACTTGAAGAGCCTTTCTAACCAGAACAACCAGATTCATAACTTCACACTGGGGACATATCCAGTCTTGCAGCTCAGCCTTGATTCAAGCAAACTGAATCTGGAACCAGTGTAAAAGATTGCAGGAACCATAAGTGCAAGTGGTTTTTGGCTTGTCTCAACTGTTTCATATTCCTGATCTGTAATGCAGATCCACTAATACTATCTCGATTATACTGCATTTGAAAACAAGTTTGAACACACTTCACCCCCAACCTACCATACTCAAGTACTCAGAGCAAACATAGTAGAGTATCTCAAATGTCAGATGTTCATTATATCTTCATTCATGGGCCATCAACTCATCAGAATTTGCATAAGGTCCACAAATGTTTCTGCAAATGCAACAATATCCTGCATTAACAGTGTGGAATTATAAACGTCAAAGCACATGGAATTGGAAAGACCATTTAGGTGGGCTTAAGAACAACAAATTATTTTAAAATGTTGGCTAATTAAAAATCTCAATAAGGAATCAATTAATAACTCAATATTTTTGCTATTTCAATTCAGTTCTATCTCAATTTTATGCTATCATAGCTTGCAGATCTGCAGATAAAGGAATCATTTCATCTTTAACTCTATTGTTGCCTCTTATGAACCCATCTCACATCAACACTACAAAACTAAACCTACAGATTGGCTTGAAACTCTGTCAGTATCCATAAACATCCAGGGGAATACGGCTCAAACACACTATCAGGTTGGAGTTGTTTTTAATTATAATGCAAAGGTCAACTTTCTCTGCTGACAATAAATATTTTGTTTAGGGGCATTCAATATTAAGTATTTACCTTCTTGTTATATTGTTTTGTAAAGAACCGTATCCAAAAAGAATAATCCTACAAATCGACTTTTCATGGCTGCTGCCAGAGTACCTTGTGTGAGAAAATTCGTCTCTCTAATGTTACTGATGGAGATTGTTATTGAGCATGTTCACTAGCAACTATTGATTATAGCATAACAAGAATGATTTACAGAAAGATCAGGATATGTTGGATGAAATACTGCTTCAGAAAAAAGAAAAGTATATCTCCTAACTGCAATCATTGTTATTACACAGTGATAAGCATTGACAAAGTGCATCAGTTTGCATGAAGTAAGCTTGCTAGCAAGTACACAGATGAAACTATTCTTACAACAAGAACCTATTATTTTGTGGGAGTAAAGCATGTAGTCGCTGTCCAATGAATTAGTCAATCTTCAGGCATCAGTTACATCAGGTTTCTATTAATCTACTCCCTACTATACCGCATCTGTCTTTAATAAGATAGATAATCATTAAAGAAGCTAATGTTCAATAAGGAAAAGAAATTTGGAACCAATGCTTTTAAAGACAGAAAACATCTCCAAGCTCCGCAGTCCAATATTCTTAGGCATATTTTCACGTCTCAGACCTCTACCTTACACAGCTCCCTGTTTAAACTCCTGTCCTTAAAGATTTAAGATCCCCTGATAACAAGGAAATTGTCTAATCAAAGTCACAAGTGTCATTCTTACTGTTATGGTTTTGATTCATCGATCCTCTTCTGTCAACTCAGCGCAGCTCATTATGTTATCCTCCTCCAGTATCCTTGTCCAAGTCTACTTTGTCCTTCTCTGTAGGACAATATTCACTTTGCTCCATTTATATATCCAAGTTCAGCAAAGTATTATTGTAAATGGTTTCCATTCCTGCCCTGTACTGTGATCTCTAGAGTTCGCCAATCATCAGTTCTTGTGTTAATCAAACAAAGTCAGCAGGTTGACCTCGTTACCTGCCGAAATAAAGCCAATGTTGGGACACCAGAACCATTTTAAGATTCACTCACATTTTTGCTGGTCCCATAGGGCCAAATGAAAAGCAGGGAGAGATAAGTATTTTGAATCAACTTATTTGAAAACATTGTGAAACATTGAGGCATAGATGGGACTTGAATCCAGGCCTCCTTTCTCAGAGGTAGGGACACAGCCAATGAACCACAAGAAATCCAAAGTATGGAGGAGTAAGATACTTTCTAATCAACATGTTCAGAGATGTTATTGTATACCTCTGGAACAGGTGGCACTTGAACCCAGGTCTCCCGGCTTAGAGATAGGGACATACCACGGTGCCACAAAAGCCCCAAAGTAGGTAGATGTCAGCGTAGGGGAGGGAATTGAGAATATCTCTGCAGTAATCACCAGCAGTCCTAATGGTGACCATCACTTAAAAGGGCATGTTCATCAATTTCAACTTCATAATTGCAACCAGGATCCTCTAATGGTCTTGCAGCAAAATACACATCTTTAAACAGCCTCTAATTTAGAAAGATCCTAGTTAGAGGCCTACTTATACATTGCCCCAGGGGGATTCTAAATGTCCAAAGGGGCCTAGGGTTCCTTTTGTTTTCATTAATTATGGGCACTACTAGCCCCAGCCAGCATTTACTGCTCATGCCTAATTGCACAGAGGGTAGTTGATCATCAACCGCATTGTTGTGGGCCTAGAGTTACAAGTAGATCAGACCAGGCAAAGAATACAGATTCCTTCCCAATAGGATGTTCCGGAACCAGATGTTTTTTTTTCCCTGACAAACAATAGTGGTCTTGAGGTCATCGTTAGACATTTAATACAAATTGAATTACATTCAAATTTCACCACCTGCAACGATAGATTTTGATCCGGGTTCCTAGAGGCTGTGGGTTAACAACAATAATGCCATTAGGCCATCACCTCCACAACTAATCTTCGCCTGCCTGTTGCTTAATTTGAAATAGGAAATTGGATATCGCTGCTGTCATCCAAAATCTTCCACAGATATTCAACCAATAAGCAGCATTGTGGCGCCCATGTCTTTAAAATAGAAGGTGTCTGGAAGAACCTTAGGTTTAAGTGATCTAATATGCTTAGGCCCATAATGGCATTTGCCTTCCTGGAAAATGGCATCTATGTGCTGCAGACTTGAATAACGCTAATTCTATTGGATTGTATTCAAAAAATGTCTATACAATGATGATTTCTTGATTGGAGATGGTGAAAAGAGAAAGAAAGAGATTGGAGCCTATGTTTTATATTCTTAAATACTTGTGGGCTTCATGTAAAATGCAGATACTGTTTTAGAAATGACATGGAGGTTGGATTCGACTTGCGGAAGCTTAAAAATCAAAAAAAGTGTTACCAAGGAGCCAAGCCTCATTTACTCACTTTTTGCCTTGGCTCTACTGAAATATTTCTGTGGCCTTGACTTGCCTGTACACTTTCTTGAGCAATTGTGTGCAGCAGAATGAGTCAATATGAGGAAGGCAAAGCATTTTTATGAGAAATAAACTGATGCTTTCTCGACAAATTTATTTCTTCTTCTATCGTGCCAATCATGGCTCTACTTAATTTATTACTATACTGTACATGTCAAGTCACCCAGGACTACAATTGTACCTTTTTCTTTGGCAGCTTTTGTAGAAGTGTAGACAGGCAGTCTATTCTGCCTCAGTGATATCTAACAGGACTGTAGAGTATTACATACTTGCACAGTAAAAAGCTGCTCTAAAAATAAAACCTGTTTATTCTTCATTGTAATGTGTCGTTTTGTAAGTTAATGGTGTTCCTTGAATTTTGTATGTAATAAACATGGACCAAACTGTGCAATCTAAGACAATAATATCCACTTGGCAATTGTGCTTTCAGGGTAAGCACAAATCGACACTAGAAGAGAAGAGACAAGGAGCTTGGAATTGGTTGCTAATTTGCTATTACTACTTTGGTATACTACTCAAAGACTTCACAATCCCATTATGCTTTAATCAGTTTCCTTCCAATATGTGGTGTTGTCAGAGATAAACTAGAGCCTGTAAAAACTCCAACCGATGGGAAAGCCTTAATTATAAATAATTATTTATTGGTTATGAAATGACGCAAAAATAACAATGATCTACTCCTTGGTCTCCATCATTGGAAGTGAAAATAATAAGGGTTTATTGGCATAAAGTAATTCAATTTAGATCTCTTATCCTCTGAATAATAACTTCACATTCTCTCAATTTTACTTCTGAATAACAAAAACCTTTCTACGTGGGAGTCACAGCACAAATGGAATTTCTACCATCATATTTAATTTAATATAATCCCTTTTGGTGTTGCCCTTTTTACATCTTAAATAGTTCCCAGATAATGTTAGCCTTGGCACACTGTTGGCTCTCATGCAAAAATCGCTGTGTTCAAACTCCACTCCATGGGGGTGAACACTTTAGCTGGGTTGACATTCTAGTCTGGTACAAGTCGATCACTGCATTGTCAGAAGTGCTGTCTCTGATGAAATGCTAAACAGAGATCTTGCATGCTTGATCAAGTAGATATAATAGTTGCCATAAAGGTATTTAAAGGTCAGGTAAATTTACCTGGTTTCCTGGTCAACATTCATTCCTTTGCTTTTCCAATCAAAAATAGACAAACTGGTCTCTATTGTCTTTACCATTTAGTGGCCCTCACTGTATGAAAATTAGTTTCTAAATTAACAAGAAACTGAATGTCACCACAATTCTCAAAGTAACTAATTAGGTGTAAACTTTGGAGAAAGTGATGTAGTGATTATAATGAGGTCAGCCAGGTAGACCTCATAGAATATGAGATACCCGATTAGTGCTGTTAATCTGGTCCAATCAGGGAGCCCTGGCTGACAGTTATAAACAGGAGTGTCTGAGGTTCTGTTCACTCTGAGAGCTGGCACTGAGGAAGCTGGATCAGTGTCAAGAATTTTCCACATGTAAATAAAGAGTGACTTGGAGGTGGGATACCAGCCACTGTCGGGTGGTTTCATTGGACAACATTAATGTCTCCATCAGCTGAAACAAACATCTGTTCAACATGCAAAGCCAGCAGTAAATTGTAAAAGTTATTCACATATGCCTGATTCAGTAATGTTGTTGATTTTAATGGGTTAACATAAACACTGTCGGTTGCAAAAGAATTGCCCACATGCCTTTTTGTATGCATGTCCAAAACAAGAAGATTATCTTAAGTAATTGCTTCCCAAAATAAAGAAGAAAATGGTTTGTCTTTAAATAAAAAATTTGAAAACATTGGAAATCCCAAAAGTGCTTCACTGCCGATGAAGTATTTTTGGATTGCGGCCACAATTAATTATAGGTAACATGGTGGCTAATATATGCACAACAGGCTCCTACAAGAATCAGATTATCTGTTTTGGTGCTTTAATATCACCTCCAAAAGACATAGCAATTTACAAAGCAACATCCCCTCAGTACTGCAGTTACGTAGCAGTCTGCATTTTGGGCACAAGTTTATAAAATGAGATGCAACTCCAACTTTCTGATTCAAAGTTAAAATGCTGTCCACAATGGAATGGCTGGCACCCCCTGAAAATGTACCCCATAAAGGTTTATGTCTTACTGTACCTTGAACTTTAAAGGCAGATGGGTAATGCTACATGACTGTAAAGTTATCTGTCCTAAACTTTGTAAGGAAACTGCGACATATAGAACTAAATGATTTCTAGTTTTAGACATTCCCTCCCACCAGTCAGTGCAACTACTTAATGCCTAAGTCACACCACCTCACCTCAGATGTTAGATCCCAATGTTGCTTTACAAATTAGATGTGAATTTTTTAGTGCCACCAAATGAAACTGTTAAATGGGTGACTCCACTGAATCGATATCCATTAAATTGGCATTCAACAGCAGCCTGTCAACCTAAGAGAACAGGTGAGGACATTGATCGCTTTAGCTTTCCATTGAGCCCCTTCATCTGATTTGCTGTACTATTTGTTGAATTAAAGTTCTAATATGTTATTATTTGAAACTCAGCTCTGCTTTAAAATAAATGGAAACTTCTGCCTGAACTAGCTGAGTCATTATATCTGGAACAACAATAGAAGCTGAGTAATTTTCAGACATATTTGATCATTAAGAACTCATGTAGGAATGTGAAACAAAATTTTACCACATTAAAGTGTATGCTTTTAGCTTATTTACTACCCAAGATCACATTTAAAATTTTGCAGTATAATATTTATGCTACAAGCCATGGCAACACTCAAGTAATATATGATGAAAAACATATTAGAGATCTAATACAGTTTTTTAACCATATTTCTGAAAATGAAATGGTTTTCACATTTTAATATATGTGAATTACTGATAAACAGAACATTTGAAATGATTGAAGTTAATATTTTACTTAGCTGTCAAACTAATGATCACGAATTAGCCTTGAACTATTCACCTCAGATTGACAAATATGTTAGCTGGGCAACAAGAAACTGATGCTTAACTATTCCACCTTTTACTTCTATTCTGTTCATACTCAAATCCATTGGTCTCAATAGCTACAGAAGATGGGGCAGAAGTTTATTTTACATTCTTCAAGGAGGCCATTCATCTTACTTATCGAAGTGCTTTGAGTCAGAGCAGTCACAGTACAAACTGTTCCATGGAGATTGAAGTGCTCAGTTGGACTTTAGGGGGTGCCTAAAATAATGCAGGTTAACTTGGCTTCTCAGCCAATTTCATCCCGTTGCTTTTTCAAATTAATTGTTTCTCTTTAAACCAAATGGTTTAAAACTGAAAACACGTTGCAAAGTGGAAGAAAATATTAACTAGCCTTTGATGTCACTGGAACAACTACACTTCGAATTAGTTTCTGTTGAAAAAACAATCTTACAGCCACCTTCCAACACTGTTTTTTGTTGTGGAAACAGATGTGTAATTGAATGGACCATTATTCACTGTCCATATCACACAGATCAAAGTGAAATTGATTTCATTTCTGGTATTGTCAGAGCAGTACGTTTGGCTTAAGCATTCTGGACTAGGATGACAGTGAATAAGAAAGTACATCTGAGGCCAAAATCAGAAGAGTCATGATCTTACGAGATGATGGAGCTCAAAGGGCGCTTATGGACTATTCATTTCTCTATTTCTTTTGTCATCTCATACCTTATTACAGGAAGTGCCTGGGGAAATTTCTACACCCTTTCCATCCTTGAAGGAGGCATGTTAGTTACCATGAGTAGGGGAAGCATTATGGTTGTGCTGAGAAGCATCCTGCTGAGCTGCTTTGCACTTAATCTTTTTTCTTCCTTTTTACTTCTACAATATCCTACATATGCTGCATGGCAAGCTGCAGTTGCTAACATAGCTATCCATTTTTCACACTTCTCCCTTCACACTAAAAGCTAAGCCTTGTTCATCTCTTTTATTTCAGGTGTTGAAAATGTTGAATCATTTATGTCACTTTAGAAAAATGTATCATTTAATCTAGCTCTTGTAAGCACTAGCTCAGAGACTGAAATCTTGCATTCTTTATCAGGTAGATTAGAGTTACAATATTGCATGGTGAATGACTTATCACAATATTTAGGAATGAGCTTAGAGGGCCAGAACACCACAGGTGGCAACTTGCTGGACAGTACGATAATATCCCCTTTCTGCTATAAAAATATTCAAACAGTGACTTTGAGGAGCTGGTCTATTAAAGCAGACTAAAGAGGATGCAACTGGAAGGGCTAGATTTCTGAACAGGTTGCCTGAAAGCTCGTGAGTAATGGCTGAGAGTGCAATTTGAGCAAAGGCTTCATACTGAACATAGGAACAAATCTACAATAAGACAAAGAACTGCAGATGCTAGAAATCTGAAGAGAAAAACAGAAATTACTGGGGAAACTCAGAATCTGGCAGCACCTGTGGAAAGAAAGCAAAGTTAATCTTTTGAGTCTGGAAGATTCAGAAATTCACCCAGGATTGTCAGACAGCAGCTTCCAAACCCATGACCACTTCCATCTAGAAGGACAACCTGTATGTTCTCCTCCAAGTCACTCACCATCCTGACTGGGAAATATATCACCATTGCTTCACTGTCGCTGGGTCAAAATTTTGGGATTTCCTCTCCAATGGCATTATGGGTCAACGCACAGCAGGTGGACTGCGGTGGTTAAAGAAGGCACCTCACCACTACCTTCTCGAGGGCAACTAGGGATGGCAATAAATGCTGATGCAGTTAGTGACGTCCACATCGCACAAATGAATAAAAAAGAAGAGGGTCACAGGACTCAAAACATTAACTCTGTTTTCCCTCCAATAGAACCATTCTGTCCAACCTGGAATGAGTAGTGAGCACAATGAATATGTCAATACAATGTCCTTTATTGCCACATGTACTCCATTGCAGAAGTACAGTGAATAGCTTTTACATTGCCTGCCTCTTATGGCGTCATCTTAGGTACGAGTACCTAGGTAGAAATCTTGCATACAAGAGGAACAAAAAGTAGTTACATTACTTTACAAAGTTTAAAAAAAAAGTTAGAAATGAGACATTGTTAAAGGTTTGACATTACAGTCAGGTAAAAAAAATTCAAATAAACATACATTGGGGCAGCTCGGCACAGATTCCCCACAAGTGGTCTTACAGCGTGCGCCAGCTCCCAGTCCAACAGATACCTCTGCTCCACTTCAAGCCTCCAGTCCACTCTGAACCAGCACTGAGCTACTCCAAGTAAATTCCAGGCCTGCCTCCCCCTTGCCAGTCTCTGCTCGGGACTCACTGCCCACGCACTGCATCAGTGCTCCCTGCCCAGGTTCGCCTTTGGAACTAAAGGAAGAGAAAAAGAAAAAAGAGAGATAAAAAGAAAAAGAACACGCGGAGCAGAGGGGCTCTGGCAGGAGCATCTTACTCTGCTGCCATCTTGCCAGAAGTTTGAGCAATGGTACTTACTGTGGCACATGCTCTGTTAACAGCTCCCATTGCAGCGCATCATGGTGCCATATGAGAAAAGACTTCATGAATCCAAGCTGAACTTTCATAATGGCACTGTAGTGCAACTGTGCCACTGCATGGAATTGAGGACCTATTTTATGCTGTGAGATGGTCATTTCTAGGTTGCAGAGTGGAGCAACATGCTTGTTGGATTGTGCATGTTTTTGGATGTGTCATGGTAATATGTTGGTACTGGCCCCCACATCAATTTTAACCTTCAGGGTGTGTCTTTTGGAGACATGTAATGTTGATGATGATCAAAAGTCTGTACACAACTTATATTGTCAATGTGGTATGTGATGTCTTAGTTGCAGAGACGAGGGTTAATGGGGCTTCAGAGGCATCAAATCTTAGATGCATAAGAAAGAACCTGTTACCCCAAATCAGGAAACCAGCATGTCTTCACTCACATCAGGAACTGGCACTAATGACCTGGTTGCTCACACACATCCAGCCCATGCCGAGATGCTGCAGTCAGTAGAGTCTCAGTGCCTACAGCTGTTCCATGTCAACCACCAAAGAATTGTACATGCCTTCAGTGAAAATGCAGCAGTGCTTCTTATATACTTTCCAAGTCACCGTCACTGTGGTAAAACATTGTTAGAGCACTAGAATAAGTAAATGCACAAAGAAGACACCACAGAAGGGTTGAATAAAGCTGATTCTTAATTCTTCCTGCTAAATTTCAATTTGCATGGATCGGTTCTGAATGTTTGACAAACATTCTGATTTGTTAAATTTGAGGAGGTGCAAAAATATTTATAAGGATTTAGCCAGGACTGGAGGGTTTAACTATCGGGAGACATTAAATTGGCTGGGGCTATTTTCCCTGGAATATGGAGGCTGAGGGGTGACCATATAGAGGCTGATAAAATCATGAGGAGCATGGATTGGGTGAATAGCCAAGGCCTCTTCCTTAAGGTGGGGGAGCATAAAACTAGAGAGGATCATTTTCAGGTGAGAGAGGAATGGCTTAAAAGGGATCTGGGGGATAACTTCTACATGCAGAGGGTGGTGTGTGTATGGAATGAGCTGCCAGAGGAAGTGATGAAAGCTGGTTCAATTAGAACATTTAAAAGGCATCTGGATGAGTATATGAATGGGAAGATTTTAGAGGGATATGGGTCAAATGCTGGCAAATGAAACAAAGTCAAATTGGCATGTCTAGCCCATGTGGGTGAGTTGGACTGAAGGGTCTGTTTCCATGTTGCATGACTCTATGACTCTATATTTGTCATATCCTCATTTGGAGAGGCATGTGACATTTTTGGCATCTCTTAACTGACAACTTTGATGTCTGGCTGTTGGTTGTAGTCACTTAGCATCACTCAATGTTCATCATCAGAGTTTTCTTCTCCAATCTATAGGTGCATGATTGGTATATTGGACCTTGGTCTGAACTGGATTCTGTTCCTTCACAATGTAGCACAATGAACAGCAATGATTATATTCAACCTGGACTGGTTGCATTTCTGAGAAACCCTAGCTGGTATGCAAGTAATTGTGGTAGATTTCTGACTCAAACTTTCTGCCTGGTGAATATCTGTTGTTGTTCTCCACTCACTCACTGCTTGTGCATCTATTTCATTCTCCTCCATCTTTGAAGAGTGGTGTCCTGTGACTGGGCCAGTGTCCTGGGTCTGGTTTGAATAGGACAAATGGTTATGATGTTGAGACCTGTGCTCACAGGTAGTCCTGCCTCTTCTAGTTCATTGATATCTACCTGGTAGTAGATTTTATGAATCCAAGCTGAACTTTCATAATGGCACTGTAGTGCAACTGTGCCACTGCATGGAATTGAGGACCTATTTTATGCTGTGAGATGGTCATTTCTAGGTTGCAAAGTGGAGCAACATGCTTGTTGGATTGTGCATGTTTTTGGATGTGTCATGGTAATATGTTGGTACTGGCCCCCACATCAATTTTAGCCTTCAGGGACTGTCTTTCAGAGACATTCAATGTTGATGATGATCAAAAGCCTGTACACAACTTATACTGCCAATGTGGTATGTTATGTTGACAATACTAGGATTGGCCATTTTCCAAAGGTTTTTGTTCAGTTTGCTCACTGCACAGACATTTATGCTTAATTATGCATTTTTCGTGCTCCCAATGTTGTGATGTTTCACCATTTTGCAGATAACCTGGGTCTTGTACCAGGATTTAGTTCTTGTTCTTTTGAAACCAAATTCTCTGCAAACCTGTGCACAAAACCTCTTGGTACCACATGCTTTATAGATATGAGAAAATGCTGGAAACCTCTGGGAGGGTAAGTCAAACTACATCATAGATAGATCTTGCTGGTTTGGTGCATTTTTCTGATCATAGCCATAATGTTGTCTATACCCAAAGCATGAAGATAACAAGGTGTGGAGCTGGATGAACACAGCAGGCCAAGTAACATCTCAGGAGCAGGAAAGCTGACATTTTGGGCCTGGACCCTTCATCAGAAATGGGAGAGGGGAAGAGGGTTCTGAAATAAATAGTGAGAGAGGGGGAGGCGGATCAAAGATGGATAGAGGAGAAGATAGGTGGAGAGGAGACAGACAAGTCAAAATAGATCGGTCCGGGGAGGATGGACAGGTTAAGGGTGTGGGATGAGGTTAGTAGGTAAGAAATGGACGTGCCCCTTGAGATGGGAGGACGGGATAGGTGAGAGGAAGGGCAGGTTAGGGAGGCGGGGACAAGCTGGGCTGGTTTTGGGATGTGGTAGGGGGAGGGGAGATTTTGAAGCTTATGAAGTCCACATTGATGCCATTGGGCTGCAGGGTTCCCAAGTGCAATATGAGCCGCTGCTCCTGCAACCTTCAGGTGGCATATTGTGGTACTACAGGAGGGCCAGGATGGAGATGTTGTCTAAGGAATGGGAGAGGGAGTTAAAATGGTTCGTGACTGGGAGGTGCAGTTGTTTATTGCGAACCGATGTAGGTGTTCTGCAAAGTGGTCCGCAAGCCTCCGCTTGGTTTCCCCAATGTAGAGGAGGCCACAACGAGTACAGCAGATGCAGTATACCACATTGGCAGATGTGCAGGTGGACATCTGCTTGATGTGTAAAGTCTTCTTGGGGCCTGGGATGAGGGTGAGGGAGGAGGTGTGGGGGCAGGTGTAGCACTTCCTGCGGTTGCAGGGAAAAGTGCCAGGTGTGGTGGGGCTGGAGGGGAATGTGGAGCCGACAAGGGAGTCACGGAGAGATTAGTCCCTCCGGAAAGCAGGCAAAGGTGGGAATGGAAATGTCTTAGTTGATGGGAATGGATTGTAGATGGCGTAAGTGTCAGAGGATGATGTGTTGGATCCGGACGTTGGTGGGGTGCTATGTGAGGACAAGGGGGATTCTTTTTTGGTTGTTATTGCAGGGACGGGGTGTGAGGGATGAGTTGTGGGAAATGCGGGACACACAGCCAAGGGCGTTCTCGGCCACTGCAGGGGGGTATGTTGCGGTCCTTGAAGAAGGAGGACAGTTGACATGTATGGGAGTGGAATGCCTCATCCTGGGAGCAGATGCGGTGGAGCTGAAGGAATTGGGAATAGGGGATGGCATTTTTGCAGGAGGGTGGATGGGAGGAGGTATATTCTGGGTAGTTGTGGGAGTCGGTGGAATTGACCTGTCCCTATTTCTTTATGCTGGGGTCCATCTTCCAACAAAGACATCAATAGTATGGCCTTTTGCTACTTAATAGATCTTTCCTGAAAGCTTCGACTAGAGTAATGGTGAGTATGAACTCGTGCAGTCTCTTTATGAGTTTTATTCAGACAAATTATACCATTTCCTTTGTGGGATTTTATTTATAAATTGGGCCAATTTTCAAGCATTCTCCAAATCCTCTTTGGGTTTTCCTTTCCTCTGAAAGACCAATGTGTTTATCTGGTGAAATCCCTCATTGCCAATGGCAGGTAATATTTTTTGAAGTCTCTTCTCAGGATCATTTCTGGCTTGATCTATGAAGTAAAACTGCATAGTTCCTTAAATAACTGTGGCTTAGTGGAGATATCAATCACTGCCTAATCCATAATCAAAAGCTTGTTTCTACTTCTTAGATCATAGAACATAGAACAATATAGCGCAGAACAGGCCCTTCGGCCCTCGATATTGTGCCAACCTGTGAACTAATCTAATCCCCTCCCCCTACACTATCCTATCATCATCCATATGCTTATCCAAGGGCTGCTTAAATGCCCCTAATGTGGCTGAGATAACTACATTGGCAGGCAGGGCATTCCACGCCCTTACCACTCTCGGAGTAAAGAACCTGCCTCTGACATCTGTCTTAAATCTATCACCCCTCAATTTGTAGCTATGCCCTCTTGTACAACCTGAAGTCACCATCCTCAGAAAAAGACTTTCACTATCCACCCTATCTAATCCTCTGATCATCTTGTATGTCTCTATTAAATCCCCTCTTAACCTCCTTCTCTCCAATGAGAACAGACCCAAGTCCCTCAGCCTTTTGTCGTAGGGCCTGCGCTCCAGACCAGGCAACATCCTTGTAAATCTCCTCTGCACCTTTTCCAATGCTTCCACATCTTTCCTGTAATGGGGCGACCAGAACTACATGCAATATTCCAAATGAGGCCGCCCTAGAACTTTGTACAGTTGCAGAATGACTTGTTGCAGATCTATAGTTTTTCATATTACTGAAGTAAGTTCAGGGCTTGTTTGTTACTTTGTTACTTGGTTCACAGTTTTGTTCTTATATATTATTTCTTCTTTTGTTTCTATTTTACTTGACTTTGCATGGTTGTGACCTTATTAAGTAGGTTTTGCTGACTGCAAGTTTACGTCTTTAAAAAATGGTATGAATGGCAATTTCCAGCCAGTAGAGGGTGATAGCACCAAACAGGGACAGATGACATCCAACCACCTCTGACACAGAATTGAAGAAAACAAAATGACAGAACTAACTGACCACTGCACACAGGTTAGCTTCTCCAGGTAAAAATCACTTTTCAGTGCTTAAGAAACTGTTTTATTTTCAAACAGGACGGTTGTACAGTTAAACTAATAGCATCCTTTGACTGTTGATGTTAGCTTCAAGCCTGAAAAAAAGTGTTTTGACTGCTGATTCAACTTTTAATCCTACAAGAATCATTTGGACTGCGGTATCTTAACTTTTATGTCAGGAAGCAGACTTTGTTTTACTTCTGTAAGAGGATAGAAGGTTTTTAACTTTAAGCAGAGAAAATATAAAAATGCCTCCTCACTATTTAAGTTAAAATCTGTACTCATGTAAATTTGTTGTGATTGGTCATCCAAATGCTTTATGGTCCAAGCTATCTGATCTTCAGCGACAATTTTTTTCTATACAGTTATTAGTGTTTAATATTCTGCAGTGTCTATGGATTGGGATGCTACCAAGCTGTGAAATAACAATATGATGTGCAAAACATATCAATGATCTGCCAGTATCATGGGTGATGGTTGTGCTCGCTTTGATAACATATGGATGAGACATAGGTCACATAGTACTGAAGAATTCACTCAAAGTTTATGACAGCACTTTGTATGTATATATGTACATTACAATCGCAGGATCTTCCAAATCTGGGCTCAAGCTAAATAATCTGGATGCACTGTAGCATATCTCCCTCAATATATGTGGTAACAATATCTTGAGCATGTTTCTTAAAAGCACATTATATATTTGCTACAAGACATTACTTAACATTGAAAAAGTGGAAGAGAATGAGGATGAGCCGTCATCATTGCCAGGCTCAGTTGCATACTCTTGTTCAGAATGTCAAGAATTCCTCATATCTTGAATGTTCAGTTGTTTAAACAGTAAACAATAAAACAAATTGAAATTCTCCTGACCCTAATTTTCTTCTACAATTCTCCCTGCCGATCCTTCCTGCCCCTATGCTGTTGCTGGGCCCAGCTGTGTTCATCCAGCTCTACACCTTGTTATCTCCACCATTACCAACCACTCAAGACCAAATTGGCATTAGGGATGCAAAGTGGGAAAAGGTGTGGGGCAAGTCCAAATCATTAGATTTTATGTGTCATAGTTTAAAAAAAATGGTTGAACGACCATGGCCAAACTTTACAACTGTTTTCTCTTATCTTTTCTGACACTTCCTAGTATGTTCTGACTTCAGGAGGTGAGGCAGGCTGCTCAAAATCCTGGGCAGATGTGATGTTTTTGGTTTGCCTCCAACGGTTTCAGAGGGTCCCAATAAGGTTAGACCAACTGTTTCAGTGAGGGGGCAGACTCAGCCATCAGTAGACAAGGCTGTAAGTTAAATATCGTTTGAGGGTGGATAAGGATTTTATCCTCATTCCATTCTTAGACCAGTGCCACAGCGGTATTCCCATTTTATTTAACAGCAACTGTGAAGCAGTATAAGGTGAAGAATAAGATTTCTCATATTGATTAAGGCAGAAGACAGTTTGGGTCATGCCCTTCATGAGCTTATTTCAAGTTCCATGATGGTGCTCATTTCCTACAAGGCAGACATTCTTGCAATTACCTGCAGACCCAATCCATGAGTATTGCAGTTGGACTCCTCCATACTTTCTGTTACTGGGCAGAGTGTACTGGGCAAATGTGTCAGTCACCCACTGTTGCTCAGTCAATGATGTCTCCTAATGTCTAGCTGAGTATTTTATGGATAGAATTGATCTCCCTGACACTGACTATTACCAGGAACAGTAGCATACTGATTATGTTACATAACTAGAACTCAGAGGCCTGGAGACACAAGTTCAAATCCCAGCCATAATAGCTGGAGAATTTAAGTTTAATTAAAATTAGAAATGAGAAACCAGCAAAAGCAATGGAAACTATGTAATCACCAGATTGTTGTAAAAATTCTTCTGATTCATATATCCTTGTGGGTAAGATATCTGCCTCCCTTAGCTGTTCTCGTGTACGTGGCTTTAAATTCACTACAATGTGAGAGATTCTTAACTGTCTTTGAAAGAAGCCCTCTTCACTCATTGGTTATCATAAGGGAGTCCCGTCATCACCTTCTTAAGGACAATTACAGATATGGTATTAAATAGTGGCTTTGACAGTCTTGTGCATGTCATTGTGAATGAATAAAAAGGTGTTGTCCCTCCCAGAATGTCTACTTGTGCTCACTTGATAATTATGAATCATCAACTAACTGTCAAACTGGACTCAGCAAAGTGTGCCTTTTTTCCACTGGTGCGTAACAGTATGTCCTGTGATTGTGCTCACTCAGAAGGATTGAGTTTCTCTAAGGAATCATCACAGGTGCGTCCACAGACTGTTTCTCTACTCACAAAGACCCTGGAGGACAGAAGAAATGGATATGAATTAGTCCTAACAAAGCAACAACCTTGCCAATTAGCATAACCAGTTATCTCACAGCTCAGTCATTTATGAAATAAAATCAGCATGTGTGTCAGAGATAGTTTTTAATTCTGTCACTGGGTATCTGTGATTTCCAAGTCTCACTAGCTGTGACTGAGAGAAATGCCAAGGTGCCACTTATCTCTACAGAATCCTTCTTGGCATCTGTCAGGCATGCAAAATTAGACCAAAAGTGAGCGAACTTCAGTTAACTCTACCTCCCTTCATCCGGTGCTCTCCTCTTTAAATAAAAGGACAAACACATGGGTGGCTGTAGGTCATGTTTTCACCCAATGTGTGCCCAATGCATTTGGTAAGGGTGACTACGAAACAGATGACATACATTGTATCAGGTTTGAAGTGAACGAATAAATGGAAACTGAAGAAGTCAGTGGGTAGTGAAGAGTAGGTGTTCCTGAACCTGAAGTGTGAGAAATGAGGGAGGGAGGGAGCTGAATGAAAATCAGTGTAATGCTAATGGCTTTAAGACTCGTGGTTGGTGTTAGATAGATACACATAGCAACTGTCCTCACTTTTTCTGATCCGTTTCAGCCATAAGGCACTTTCTCTTCTGCATTCAAAAACTGGACGCAATGCTCCTGCTGTACCCTTTCTGAGCCATTTTCAAGCAATCCATTTTAGTAAGAGAAACAGGTATCTTCCTCTTGTAATTGAGGAGTATCATAGCTGTCCTGCCTTCCTGAAGCCAGCAGTAACTCGGGGAAAACATGGCTAATCCCAGCATTCTGGGCTCACCTTGACCACATCTTACTGGCTTCTTCCTAAAACTCCTCACTCCTCCAAATTCCGATTTTTCATTTACTATTTAAAGAGTAGAGTTTGGAATATGTCATGCGTATACGTGCCACATTGAGCAGCCAGAGAAATTCAGATATAAAACTATGGTTAATGAATTGTGTTGAAGTGAGCCTTTCAGGCTGCTGAGCTTTCTGTTGGGTTGATCACTGGCAATTTATATTCCCCATCACAATCCCCACCCATAGTTTTGAGCCAGCCTAAAGTCATAAAGCATGGAAACAGAACGTTTGGTCCACCCAGTCAATGCCAGACATAATACCAAACTAAACTAATACCATCTGCCTGGTCCTGGTTTCCTATTCATGTACCTATCTAAATGTATTTTAAACATTGTAATTACTTCCTCAGGAAGTTTATTCCACACTTCGTGTAAAATATTTGTCTCATATCTTTTTTAAATTTTTATCCTGTCACCAAAAAAATGTGCCCCCTAGTCTTGAAATCCCTCATCCCAGGGGAAAGACAACTGCCATTAACTAACTATACTTCTCATTTTTTCATAAACTTGTATCATCTTGTCTTTCAACCTTTCTTGCTCCAGTGAAAGAATACCCAGCCTATCAAGCCTTTCTTTATAATTCAAGCTTTCCATACACGGCAACACCTGGTAAATCTCTTCTGCACACTCTCCAGCTTAATAACATCATTTCTAGTTCTCTCTCTTTTTCATACTCAGTCATCCACCAACAATCAGGATGATTACACAATTGCAATAAGAAAATTCTGATGATTATCACAAGCTAGTCAAGCACTTATTTAATTACTTACAATTATGCAAAAAAACTACCACACTCATTCACAATAGAAACTAATAGATCTCCTGACATGATATGCTGGATTGTATACTCAAAATAGAACACAAAGTTTAAAAATAAGAGATCTTGCTTTTAAGCTAGAGATGAGGGGAATTTATTTTTCTCTGAGTGTCATTGATGTGTGGAATTCTCTCTGCAAGAAAATCATGGAGGTTGGTTTATTGAATTTATACAAAGTTTTTTATGGATCGAAAAACTTGTTTGATTTTTGATTGATTGATAAGGGTGTCAAGTTTTATGGGGGCAAATAGACAAATGGACAACCACAGCACAGTGGGCTGAAATGGCCATACGGCCTGCTCTGTTCCTGAGTCATATGTTCCTATACTTATTGGTGAGTTAGGACCCTATATTGGCAGAGAACATTGGGCCATAACCAACAAAAGCATGTAGCATTGGAGTCCAGAAGAGGATAGAGGGAGGTAATTGAATCTAATGATCAGATGAGAAAGGAAAAGTGAGATGTGGGTTGGGGGAGAGAGAGTCATTGGAGCAATGGATGCTGCAGAGGAGTGAGTGCAAAACTAGACAAAGCCAATATTCAGGAAGGCACAAATTACAACAGGTTTACTAGAGGAAAGTTACAGACTAAGAAGGACTAGGCAACAAATGAACAATGGATTGGAGTTGGACTCAATAAGAAATGAGTGAGAGAACGAGTTTGATTTGCAACAGAGAAAGAAGGAAAGCATGAAAACAATGGGGAGAAGGAGGATGTAAACAAAATTGAGGGGCAGGCGGAAGAGTGCAAGGTGGTAAAAAGAAGAAAGCTCAATCTTTCATTTTAATGTACTTCCATCCTAACCATTTTATTCAATTACATGTTCTCTCCATAATAGCACTGGTGGAGATAGGCAGCCTCCAGTTGCTCCTCTAAAGAACAGTTGGAAAAGCTGCTGCATGCCTGAGAAAACTGCCTGCAGAAATTCAAGGTGTAATTCAACAAATTTAACAGCAGGGTTTAAAACAGATTGTAATTTGCAATGTAAGCCGAGTGTCAGAGGTGCCAGAGAAAGTTCGCAAATTCAGTCCATAACATCATCTGGTGGCCAGGTTGCACAATTACACAACATGACAAGTTTACATAGTCATTTCTATTATAAGTACAAACATGGGAATTTATAAAATTAAAACATAACACACAAAAGTGTTGTAGACATAAGATCTTTATTAAGGTATAAATGAGGTTCTAATTTACCAACACATTCATTTCAAAAGTTAAGATTTTGTCTAATTAGAACATAAACGGGAAATACAAAAGTCAATTATGTAGGAAAGCACCAAATGTGAGCAGGATATAAGTGATGACAAGGTAATTTAAGAAGTAATTGAAACATGTGATTTATACAAAATTTTCTTATAAATCTAATAATTTTAAATGTTGAAGATAAAACAATGTAAGCTGTAGTAAATCCACATTGCAAATTGCTTAACCAAATTTAGATTAGATTCCCTACAGTGTGGAAACAGGCCCTTTGGCCCATCAAGTCCACACCGCCCCTCGGAGAATCCCACCCAGACCCATCCCCCTATAACCCACACACCCCTGAACACCACAGGCAATTTAGCATGGCCAATCCACCTAGCCTGCACATCTTTGGACTGTGGGAGGAAACCGGAGCACCTGGAGGAAACCCACTCAGACACTGGGAGAATGTGCAAACTCCACACAGACAGTTGCCCGAGGCTGGAATTGAACCTGGGTCCCTGGTACTGAGAGACTGCACTGCTAACCGCTGAGCCACCGTGCCACCCTTAACTTTAATTTAAGCCCTTACGCCCTTTACATTTGCATGTACTTACTGTTTCATCTTTCATTATAACAAAAATGCTATAAAGTCTTGAAATAAATATGCTCATTTAATCTAATTCATGTATCTAGTTGTAAACTTTGTAACTATTGGATTGACATTTTAATTAAAAGAAATCCTAGGATCTTAAATAATTCCATGAACACTTCATATCCCATGGTATATAGTTGAAAGTACAAATGAAGAATGCAATTCAAAATAGCATATTTACTGCCAAAGATAAACAGAGAAGGTTTTCGCACAAGCAGTCATTCATCTGATAGCATATTATTAATACACCTCAAGACACATTATTGTGTCATTTTAAAGTACTGTATCGCTGTTAGATATAAAGCATGCTCCTTTTCTTACCATTGCTTTAAGTTATTTGGCAACTGATTTCATTTGAGAAATCAGAGAAATCAGGCTGCTTGAAAATTAGCCAAACTAAATTAAAACAGCAGCCAGCAGTGAACAGTTACAGAGGACAGTGGAAATGAAGGTCAGAGAGGTCACAAATATTCAAGGGGAACCATTTGCAACCAGCCTGAGGGTTGTGTATTGAAGAAAACTAAAAGAATTGCAGATGCTGTAATAACAAGATGTAGAGCTGGATGACAAATCAGGGCAAAGCAGCATCAGAGGAACAGGAAAGCTAATATTTGAGGCCTAAGCCCTTCTTCAGATATGGGGTCTAGGCCTGAAACATCAGCTTTCCTGCTCCTCTGATGCTGCTTGGCCTACTGTGTTCATCCAGCTCTAAGCCTTGTTATCACAGATTCTCCAGCATCTGCAGTTCCTACTATCTATGCAGATGCTGTATATCAGGAACAAAAACTGAAGTTGCTGGAAAAGTCAGCAGGTCTGGCAGCATCTGTGGAGAAAAGTCAGAGTTACCATTTCGAGCCCAATGACCCTTCCTCCTAACTGTTTTTGATGTGTATTGGAGATCTTGAAAAAATGTCCATATTACGGAGGAGGAGGTGTTGGATGTCCTAAAATGCATAAAGGAGGACAAATCCTTGGGACCTGATTAGATGTATCCTAGAAGTCTGTGGGAAGCCAGGGAAATAATTGCTGGGCGCCTTGCTGAAATTTTTGTATCATCGATAACCCCAGGTGAGGTGACGGGAAACTAGAGGCTGGCTAACATGGTGCCACTGTTTAAGAAAGGCGCAATGGAAAAGTCAGGGAACTATAGACCTGTGAGCCAGATGTCAGTGCTGTGCAAATTGTTGGAGGGAATCCTCAGGGACAGGATTTACATCTATTTGAAAGAATAAGTACTGGTTAAGAATAGTCAACATGGCTTTGTGCGTGAGAAATCATGTCTCAATAACTCGAGTCTTTTGAAGAAATAAAGAATATAATTGATGAGGGCAGAAGAGTGGATGTTATCTACATGGACTTCAGTAAGACATTTGACAAGGTTCCTCATGGTAGACTGGTTTGCAAGATTAGATCATAAGGAATACAGGGAAAACTAACCATTTGATTACAAAACTGGCTCAAAGGTAGAAGACAAGGGGTGTTGCTGTAGGATTGCATGTCAGACTGGAGGCTTGTGCCCACTGGTGTGCCACAAGAATCGATGATGGGTCCACTGCTTTTCATCATTTATATAAATGATTTGGTTTTGAAGATAGGAGGTATGGTTAGTAATTTGCAGATAACACCAAAATTGGAGGTGTAGTCCATAGTGAAGGTTACCTCAGAATGCAATGAGACCTTAATCTGATGGGACAATGAGCTAAGAAGTGGCAGGTAGAGTTTAATTTAGATAAATGTGAGGTGCTGCATTTTGGAAAGGCAAATCAAGTCAGGACTTATACACTTAATGGTTAGTTCCTGAAGAATGTTGCTAACTGGTGACCTTAGAGTGCAGGTTCATAGTTGCTTGAAAGTGGAGTTGCAGGTAAACAGGATAGTGAAGAAGGCTTGCCTTAATTGGTCAATGCATTGAGTATAGGAATTGGGAGGTCATTGTTGCGGCTGTACATGACATTGGTTAGTCCATTTTTGGAATCTTGTATTCAGTTCTGGTGACATTGATATAAGAAAGGTGTTTTGAAACTTGAAAGGGTGTGGAAAAGATTTACAAGATGTTGCCAGGGTTTGAGCTATAGGGGGTGGCTGAATATGCTGAGGCTATTTCCCCTGGAGTATTGTAGGCTAAGGGGTGATCTTATAGAGGTTATAAAATCATGAGAGGCATGGATTGGTGAATAGTTAAGGTCTTTTCCTCAGAGTAATGGACTTCAAAAGCTAGAAAGTATAGGTTTAAGGTGGGAGGGGAAAGGTTTAAAAGGGTCTTGGGGCAAATTTCTCATGCAGAGGATAGTGCATGTCGAAAACAAACTGCCAGAGGAAGTGGTAGAGACCGGTACAATTACAACATTTAAAAGATATCTGGATGGGTTTATGAATAGGAAGTGTTTTGAAGGATAGGGACCAAATGCTGACAAATGGTTTAATTTAGGACATCTGGTCAGCATGGATGAGTTGGATTGATGCATCTGTTTCCGTGCCATACATCACTATGACTCTATAAAATGTAGGAGCAGAACTCCATTGAGTGTCCTGCATCATTCAGGAAATCATACCTGATCTGTTAATCCTCAACTCCACCTTCCTGTCTTTTCTCCGTGACTGTTGATTTCCTCAAGGCTTAAAAATCAACCTACCGCAGCCTCAAGTATATTTAACAACCCAGACTTGGCAGCATCTGCAGTAAAGCATTCCAAGGATTCACCACCCTCTGACGTCAAAAAAAATCCTCCTTATCTCTTTCTTAAATTGGTAACCTGAGATTATGTCCTCAGAGGGCTTCTGCACATGGGGAAATAACAACTCAGCATCTATCCTGTCAAGCCCCCATATGAGAGGAGCCTGAGGGTCAATTTTTTCATGCAGGGAATGGGTGCATGTATGGAATGAACTGCTGGAGGAAGTGGTGGAGGCTGGTATAATTGCAACATTTAAAAGGCATCTAGACGAGCACATGAGATAATAGGAACTACAGATGCTGGAGAATCTGAGATAACAAAGTGTGGAGCTGGATGAACACAGCAGGCCAACCAGCATCTTAGGAGCACAAAAGCTAACGTTTCTGGCCTTGACCGTTCATCAGAAATGGGGGATGGGGAGAGGGTCCTGAAATAAATAGGGAGAGAGGGTTCTGAAATGATGAGCACATGAATAGGAGGGGTTTAGACGCATATGGCAAAATGCTGGCAAATGGGACTGGATTAATTTAGGGTATTCGGTCGGCATGGATGAGTTCGAACAAAGGATCTGTTTCTGTTCTTTCCATCCCTATGAGTCGATATATTTCAATGATGTCTCTTCACATTCTGCTAAAATCTAATCAGTACAAACAAATCTACTCAATCTCTCCTCATAAGAAAATCCCTCCATGCCAAGGATCTACTTTGTGAACCTTCTTTGAACTGCCTTCAATGCCAGTATATCTTTCCTTAAATAGGATGGTTAAAACATTTGTTTCTGGACATTGATTTATAATTCTTCTTAAATTGTTGAATTGGTTTTCTAAATTCAAACTTCAGCCTGTAATTTTTTTCCCTCTGGCTGTATTCCTCCTTTTTTGCTCTCTTGTTGTTCTATTGCACCATTTCCTTGTATAGCTACACTTCTGAATGCATCATTAACAATAGCAATCCTCTCCCTGAGTGACATATTTGACCATTTTAGTTGAGAAAAATTTAACAGATGTGCAACAAAAAACATATACATTCACAGTATCCCTCAAAAATGAGTCAGCAATAGGAAAGTTGGAAACAAAGCACAAGGCACAGGTTCATCAGAGAGGGAAGTCCTTCAGGCAAGAGCATTAGTGAGACTATGTCGTAGCGTTAATGTCCCGAGGCTCATACTCCAGAAACTCTGTCTAATGATCTGGAGACAAGGGAAAAATCTTAGCACAGTACCTGGTGGAGTTTAAACCAGTAGAAAAAAAATCTGAAATTTAAATCTGCTCATAGAGTCATACAGTGCAGAAGAAACTCTTCTGCCCATCAAGTCTGCGCCAAACTATCTACACTAGTCCCTCTTTCCAGTACTCAGTCTATAACCTCGAATATTATGACATTTAGAATGATCATCCCTGCATGTTTTAAAGGTCGTGTCATTTCCCACCTCCCAGGTCATGCATTCCTGATATCCACCAACGTCTGGGTGAAAACAATTTTCCACAAATCCTTGCTCCTTCACCTTAAATTATGCCCTACAATTATTGACCTTTACAAGTCAGGAGATCAAGTACTTCCTATTCAACCTGTCCAAATCCCTCATAAATGTATGCATCTCCATCAGGTCCCCCCTCAGCCTAGTCTTCTCTAAATAAAACAAACCAAGACTATCCAAGATAATAAAATGTGAGGCTGGATGAACACAGCAGGCCAAGCAGCATCTCAGGAGCACAAAAGCTGACGTTTCGGGCCTAGACCCTACTATCCAATTTCTCTTCATAACTAAAATTTTACAGCCCAGGCAATATCTTGATGAATCTCCTATATGACCCTCCAGTGCAATCACATCCTTCCTTAAGTGTGCTGACTACAACTGCATACAGTACTCCACCTATGACCTAACCAAAGTTCTGTACACCTCCAACATATCCTCCCTGCTCATATTATCCTTGCCATGTCTCAAAAGGGCAAGTGTCCCAGACACCTTCTTAACCACCCTCTCCTACTGCCTTCAGGGATCTGTGGACAAGCATAGAACATAGAACAATACAGCACAGTACAGGCTCTTCGGCCCTCGATGTTGTGCCGACCTGTCATACCAATCTGAAGCCCATCTAACCTACACTATCCATGTACGTCTTTATGTTTGTCCAATGATGACTTAAATGTACCTAAAGTTGGCGAATCAACTACTGTTGCAGGCAAAGCGTTCCATTCCCTTACTACTCTGAGTAAAGAAACTACCTCTGACATCTGTCCTATATCTTTCACCCCTCAATTTAAAGCTATGCCCCCTCATGCTTGCCGTCACCATCCTACGAAAAAGACTCTCCCTATCCACCCTATCTAATCCTCTGATTATTTTATATGTCTCAATTAAGTCATCTCTCAACCGAGAACAGCCTCAAGTCCCTCAGCCTTTCCTCGTAAGACCTTCACTCCATGTCAGGCAACATCCTAGTAAATCTCCTCCGCACCCTTTCCAAAGCTTCCACATCCTTCTTATAATGCGGTGACCAGAACTGTACACAATACTCCAAGTGCGGCTGCACCAGAGGTTTGTACAGCTGCAGCATAACCTCTTGGTTCCGGAACTCAATCCCACTATTAATAAAAGCTAAAACTAATAAAAGCTATGCCTTCTTAACAGCCCTGTCAACCTGGGTGGCAACTTTCAAGGATCTGTGTACATGGACACCGAGATCTCTCTGCTCATCTACACTACCAAGAATCTTACCTCTAGCCCAGTACTTTGCCTTCCAGTTACTCCTACCAAAGTGCATCACCTTACACTTGTCTGCATTAAACTCCATTTGCCACCTCTCAGCCCAGCTCTGCAGCTTATCCATGTCTCTCTGCAACCTACAGCATCCTTCGTCACTATCCACAACTCCACCGACTTTGGTGTCATCTGCAAATTTACTAACCCATCCTTCAGCACCCCAAGATTCCTCTGTTCCTCTGAGCTTCCTCATTTCCTGCCATTCATTGAACACTCCATTGTCTTTTCATCTCTTCCAAAGTTCACATTTATCAGGGTGAAATGCCATCTGCTACTGATCTGCCCATCTGAATAACCAGTCTATATCTTCCTGCAACCTAAGATCTTCTTCCTTATTAATAATCACCAGGCCAATCTTCACATCATCAGCCCCCCAGGACTCCAACATTCTCATCTATTTCATTTATGTATATCACGAACAATGAGGGACCCAGTACTGTACTCTGTCATTGTGACCATGAAACTATCAAAGGCTGTTGTAAAAAAATCTATCTGGTTCACTGCTCTCTGAAATGGTTCAGTTCCACTGAAAAGTAATAAAAACTGGTCTTACTAGGGGTGCCTATATGCGTGGAACGTAAAATGTTAAAAAAAATTAAATGATACACTAAACTATTTGCATGCTTTCAAGGAAAATATACACTAAAGAGTGTATTGATCACTTAGCTGAACATCCTCAGCCTCACTGTGAAGTAAAAATGATAGTGTTCAAAGGATGCACTTAGGTTCACCAATGATTATTTTCTAATCCCATCCTGATTTAAGAGCAATGTTTTTGAAAGAAACTTGAAATTTGCAGAATAGAGGTATTTTTGGGTGAAATTCTTAGGTTAGATCCTTACATGGACTTTTATTTTAGGAGATAACAAGCACTACAGATGCATGAGTCAAAGTCAATACAGTGTGAAGCTGGGGGAACACAGCAGGTCAGGCAGCACCAGAGGAGTAGGAAAGTTGATGTTTAGGGAGTAAACCCTTCATCAGGACTGTGGAAGGAGAAAGGAGCCTGGAAATAAATAGAGGGAGAGGTGTGGGCTGCAAAAGGTAGGCTCGATGGTGATAAGTGGATGCAGGTAGGGGTAGTGGGGACTGGTCTGTGGGAAAGGTGGCGCGGACAGGTAGGAAAGAAAATGGACAGGTTGTGTCAGGTCAAGGAGTGGGGAATGGGGGGTGGTGCTTGGACATAAGACCATAAGACCATAAGACATAGGAGTGGAAGTAAGGCCATTCGGCCCATTAAGTCCACTCCGCTATTTAAATCATGGCTGATGGGCATTTCAACACCACTTCCCTGCACTCTCCCCGTAGCCCTTGATTCCTTTTGAAATCAAGAATTTGTCGATCTTTGCCTTGAAGGCATCCAATGTCCCGGCCTCCACTGCACTCTGTGGCAGTGAATTCCACAAGCCCACCACTCTCTGGCTAAAGAAATGTTGTCTCATTTCCGTTTTAAATTTACCCCCTCTAATTTTAAGGCTGTGCCCACGGGTCCTAGTCTCCCTGCCTAACGGAAACAACCTCCCAGCGTCCACCCCTTCCAAACCATACATTATCTTGTAAGTTTCTATTAGATCTCCCCTCAACCTTCTAAACTCTAATGAGTACAATCCCAGGATCCTTAGCCGTTCATCATACGTTAAACCTACCATTCCAGGGATCATCCGTGTGAATCTCCGCTGGACACGCTCCAGGGCTAGCATGTCCTTCCTGAGGTGTGGGGCCCAAAATTGGACACAGTATTCTAAGTGGGGCCTAACTAGAGCCTTATAAAGCCTCAGAAGCACATCACTGCTTTTATATTCCAACCCTCTTGAGATAAACGGCAACATTACATTTGGTTTCTTAATTACGGACTCTACCTGCAAGTTACCTTTGGAGAATCCTGGACCAACACTCCCAGATCCCTTTGCCCTTCTGATTTGCGAATTTTCTCACCATTTAGAAAATAGTCCATGCCTGTATTCTTTTTCCCAAAGTGCAAAACCTCACATTTACTCACATTGAATTTCATCAGCCATTTCCTGGACCACTCTCCTAAACTGTTTAAATCTTTCTGCAGCTTCCCCACCTCCTCAATGCTACCTGCCTGTCCACCTATCTTTGTATCATCGGCAAACTTGGCCAGAATGCCCCCAGTCCCTTCATCCAGATCATTAATATATAAGGTGAACAGCTGCGGCCCCAACACTGAACCCTGCGGGACACCACTCGTCGCCAATTGCCATTCTGAGAAAGAGCCTTTTATCCCAACTCTCTGCCTTCTGTCAGACAGCCAATGCTCAATCCAAGCCAGTAGCTCACCTCGAACACCATGGGCCCTCAACCTGCTCAGCAGCCTCCCGTGAGGCAGTGTATCAAAGGCCTTTTGGAAGTCTAGATAGATAACATCTACTGGGTTTCCCTGGTCTAACATACTTGTTACCTCTTCAAAGAATTCTAACAGGTTTGTCAGGCATGATCTCCCCTTACATGGGATGATGCTGGAGGTGCAGAAATTTTGAAACTGGTGAATTATATATTGAGGCCATCAGGCTATAGGCTTCTGAGGTGGAATATGAGATGCTGCTTCTCTGTTTACTTGTGGCACTATTGTGGCACTGGAGGAGGCATAACACAGGGAACCGGTATGACTATTAGCCCCAAACTAGGTTTTCAACATGCTAGGATGAAGAAAGTGAATACAAAACATGTGTTCAAAAATATGAATTATTATTTCATATTTTACGTGAGTCGGAGAGGCGATAGGCTACTCAGCTCCACAAACCTGCTCCAACTATGTGGATCATGGAAGTTGAATAAGAATCATGGCTGGCCTGATAACTCCACCTTCTCAATTCTCCTGGAAAACCTTTCAGCCCGTATCAGCCTATATATTGGAAATATTCAAGAATACTGCTTCTACCACCTTTTCAGAAAGAGGATCCCAAGGACTCGAGAGCCTTTGAGAGAAAAAAAATCATTTCTGTTTTAGATGAGTAAGCTTGAACCTTCTATTTTGAAATTAAAAGTAAACTAATTGACTTAATGTGTTTACTCTGTATGTCATAAACTTGACAGTATAAACATTAAATACATATAAATATGATAGGTATTCTTCCAGGCACTGGACTACTGTCTTGGAACTTACGGCACTTTGATCACCATCAAAATAACTTACTAGCCTGAGCAGGAATCCCTTTAAAACTGTATTTTCCTAGTCCTTCCTGTGTAACATGGTCTCATTGAACTGCTATTACAGCAGTAACTAGTTTTGCAAATTTCCAGCATATGGAAATAAAAGGTCACGGGAATTCTAAGATCACAGAGGTTACAATGTTCCATTGAACTGATATTGAAGATTTATTTGAAGCTATATGTACCCTCGTTTGTAGCCTATATGTTACCTGTTTGGGAAGTAGGATGTTTTGGTCTAGGAATGAAAAGCAACTTCACTTTCAGACAAAATTGAGCAAGGGGACCCAAGTCATCATGAAATTACGTGTAGCCTGCCCTATGGTCATTGGCTGAAAAGATTGCCTGCCCCAAAAACAAGGTATACTAACAGAAGTAAATGGAAGTGATTTTGAAGGAAAGTCCAGAGAAACAAGCCATCTCCTTGGGAGAAGAACAAGGGTTTCAAGGAAGAACAAAGACTGTTGTCACCAAAGACCATAAAATCGTAGGGACAAATATCTGAACACTATTTGGAGGGGTCTACTGCCTTTGTTTCTCTATTGTATACAATGACTTTAGGGCCAGAAAACATCGAAATGAAGCAAATAGCAGGAGCAGACCATTCAGCTCTCAAGCCTGCTCCACCAGTTGATACGGTCATAGCTGATCATCCAACACAGCATCCTGGTCCCACTTTTGTCCAATGCCCTTCGATCCCTTTAGCCTTAAGAACTATATCTAACTCCTGCTTGGAAACGTTCAATGTTTTGGCCTCAACCATTTTCTGTAGCAGACCTTTCTAAAGACTCACCACTATCTGGATGAAGAAATTTCTCCTCATCTCAATCCTAAACAGTCTAGCCTGTATGCTTAGACTGTGACCCCTGTTTGTAGACACCTGGTCATCAGAAAAGTCCTTCTTGTATTTACCCTGTCCAGTCCTGTTAAATTTTTATAGATGTCTACAAGATCCCCCCTCATTCTTCGAAATTCTATTGAATATAGTCTTAACTGATATAGTATCTCCCGGTACATCAGCCCTGCCATTCTGAGCATCATGCTGGTAAAACATTGTTGCTCTCCCTCCAAATGTGAGGAAAAATGTTCGAGCTAAGAAGATCAGAACTGCACACAATACTTCAGGTGTGGTCTCACCAAGGCCTGTATAATTGACATTCCTGCACCTCTGCTCAAATTCTCTTACTGTGAAGGCCAACATACCATTTGCCTTCTTCATTACCTGCTGCCGCTCCATGCTTACCTTCAGTGGCTTGTGCTTATTGACACCCAGGACTCATTACATGTCCCCCTTTCCCAAACTATCGCTACTCAGGTGATAATCTGCCTTCCATTTTTTTCTTCCATAGTGGATAACTTCACATTTGTTCACATTATACTTCATTTGCTATGCATTTGCTCACTCACTTAAAGCATTTTCATCTGTCATGTGTCATATATTTCCATTCTTGGTCTGATTAAATAAAGCATCACATCTAGATGGCTGTTGCTTAGCAAATTGAATAAACTATCTGAAAACTCCTCACAAATGGTGGACTGCTTACACTTAGGCTTATAACCGTGGTTGCAAACCCCCAAAATCTCTCCTGTTTAAGAATCAAACCTTCACGGAACAGTCCAAATTCCATCTTGCCGCAGCCCACATCATTCTGGCCCCAATAAGCTCCCGACCATTATATCTGAGAATAGGCCATGACATACAAGCAGATATTTTAGGAACAAGTGAACGAATTGTCACCTAAACCAGAACATTACCTCATTATATTATTCACCATATTATTCCTCCTTCACCAAGTAAATGGTTTGCATTATTAAAACACTTATCATGAAGTGCATTGTGGCAAAATAAGTTTGTTGTTTTGCTAGGCTACATCTAAGAGCTACATACTCAATATAAACTTTCCATCACCAGCAGAGATCATGTTTGGAGGACAAGTTAGGAAAGCTCTTCCAGGTCATCACCTCTCCAAGGGCTTAGAAATATTGGCAAACTTTTCGAAAAACAAGGGAGGATGAAAATGACATGTAGCCAACATCTGGTTAGCTGGGCAGGTGTCGAAAATGTACAGTGGGCCTAGAATCTACAAAGTCGCAACAGTAAATGGAAAAGCAAAGGGAAGAAACAAGCAGAGAACGACCACTTGTGAAGTCTAGCTTTCTGGAAGCCATCACAAGGTCTAGAGGGGTTGTCAAACCACCCACAGATATATCGTGTATCAAGTCTCAAATTCTTAACATCCCAAATTTTATAAATCTTATTTCTGTGTAAGCAGTTTTGCAACTACTTATTATATACATATTTCGCTCAGTGAAAGTCATTTTATCTTGAAATAATGGGTTTGTGTACTGCTGCTTTAAGTGCTGTGTGTGCTCAAGAGCCATAAGCAATGTGATACAACATGGCTTGCTGTTTGTCTGTTAAACAGACCTGTTTGAGCTTTTCAAGTAAATTGAATCAAAACGATTTACCAACCCTTTGTGAGAGTGGAAATTCTGAGTTAAGGAATGCAAAAATACCACAATATTTAAAAGATTCAAAAATAAAGCTAAATTCACCGGTTTATGGCAGTTTTGCTCTGGTGACGTGTTAATTAATTAATTTCAGTGGGGGAAGAAAAAACACTTTCAAAACAGCTGCAGAGATAATAGGAGCTGCAGATGCTGGAGAATCTGAGATAACAAGGTGGAGAGCTGGATGAACACAGCAGGCCAAGCAGCATCAGAGGAGCAGGAAAGCTGACGTTTCGGGCCTGGACCCTTCTTCAGAAAAGGTTCAAGTTCTAGTTCAAAAACAGCTGTTATTAGTTTGGTGGAATTTGTGCCAGGATTGTTGATTGTATCCAAAGCACCAAAACTACTTCCTATCTCCTTCTGTATCCTTTCAAAAACAAAAATAAATCATATTGCTTTACTTGCATTTCCTTGCTAATATAACATTTGGTGACAAGTTGGGATATTTTATGCACAGTTATTGGGAGCTACTGCTATCCTGCGTACCACAAAGAACTTGTGTGGAGTTAAAATTCCACAAGATGTATGGAAAAGACAGACTTCTACCTTGTCTGCCCAACATCTCCTGCCCCTCTGGCGTATGCAAACTACTGCTGTTAACGCTCAGCCCTATTAATTCAACCAGTTTCATTTCAGCAACAATGCCAAAGAAAAATAATGCATTGTGCCTCAATAACTACCACCTGGTGGCTTTGACCTCCAAAATTATGAAGTGTTTTGAGACATTAGTCATAGCTCACATCAACTCCAAATTGCTTTGATCCTTTACAATTCACCAACCAACTCGACAGGTACACAGCACAATGCCATCTCCCTGGACTTACACTCATTCCTGGAACATCTAGATAACAAGGATGCCTACATCAGGCCCCTACTTATTGACTACAGCTCTGTCTTCAACACCTTAATTCCAAACCAAATCATCTCTAAACTCTGAGACCTAGATCTTAGCTCACCTCTCTGAAACGGGATCCTAGACTTCCTGACCCATAGGCCTTAGTTGGTAAGAATAGGCGACAACACCTCCTCCACAATAATCCTTAACACCAGTGCCCAGCAGGTTTGCACACTCAACCCCTTACTATACTCCTTATACACTCATGACTGTGTGCACAACTTCTGCCTCAACTCTACTTACAAGCTTGCTGACAACACTACTGTTGTAGGTAAGGTCTCAAACAACAATGAGACAGAGTACAGGAAAGAGATTGTGGGCTTAGCAGAAAGTAGTAAAGACAACAAACACTCCATCAATATCAGCAAAATGAAGGAACTGATCATTGACTTCAAGAAGTGGATTTGAGCGCATGCCCCTGTCTGCATCAATGGTGCTGAGGAGGAGAAGGTCAAGAGCATCATGATGCTGGGAGTGATGATCATCAGCAATCTGTTCTGGTCCATGAGGTCAAGATGGCAGCAGAACAGGATGCTTCTCCGCTCCTGCTTCCTTCTCTTTTTTAGTCCCTTTGGTCTCTCAGTGGATCTTAGTCTAGTCCCCCAGCGCTTGTGGCAACTCTCAACCTGGTCTCTGGGCAGCTTGTGGTGAGTTCCAGCCTGATTTCTCATGGCTCATGATGGGTCCCAGCCTGGTCTCTTGGCAGCTCTCAGGCTGGTCTCTCGACAGCATGTCGGCTGGTCACTTGGTGGCTCATGGTGGTGTCTCAGCTCGGTGAGCGAGTGGATCCTGCCCAGTCATGTTCCTGAGGCATCGGGGGAGATTGGCGAGGTGGCAGTTTCAGCAACAACGACATTGTCTGTTGGTGGCAGCATCAAAAACAGACAGTGGAGTGATATAAACAGACAACTCATTAAAAACTGTTGAACTTTTAATTTATTTCTTTATTTTTCGACTATTCTATGAAATAATGCTTAACTTTTTAACTCTGGTTTCTCTTACTACTTTGTACGTAAGCCTTTTTTTGTACCTTGGTACCCAAGATGATACCATATGCGGCAACATTGTTGCACTTTTCACGGTATTCCTGTACTTCTGTACTTGAACACGCATGACAATAAAATCTAAAAGAATCCATTCAATGCGCACATCAAGAAAACACAACAACATCTCTATTTCCTCAGGAGGTAAAGGAAATTTGGCATATTCACAAAGACACCTTACCAATTTTTATAGATGCACAACAGACAGCATCTTATCAGTATGCAACACAGCATGGCATAGCAACTGCTCTTCCCAAGACTGCAACAAACTACACAGAGTTGTGAACACAACCCAGTCCATCATGCAAACCGGCCTTCCAACCATTGATTCCATCTACACTTCCTGCTGTTTTGGGAAAGTAAACAACATGATTAAAGATCCCTCCCACGCTAGTTATACTCTGTTCCATCAGGTAGAATATATAACAGTTTGAATACACGTATGAACAGATTCTCTAAGAGCTTCTTCTCCACTATTATCGAACGTTTGAATGGACCTCTTAAAAGTTAATGTTGATCTATCCCTTTCCACACCTTCTCTGCAGCTATAACAGTGTATTCTGTACTTTCTTCTGCTACCCTGATGCAACTTGTATGGTATGATATACTACATAGCACACAAAACCACGTTTTTCACTGCATCTAAGTATGTGATGCCAATAAATCAAAATCAAATGCAAATTCAAATATTATGGGGTACT
Source organism: Stegostoma tigrinum (assembly GCF_030684315.1). Classification (NCBI taxonomy): domain Eukaryota; kingdom Metazoa; phylum Chordata; class Chondrichthyes; order Orectolobiformes; family Stegostomatidae; genus Stegostoma; species Stegostoma tigrinum. The sequence goes on along the minus strand of NC_081361.1, from coordinate 81,818,093 downwards.
TAAACCTATATAGGTGACAAAGAAGAATATTGCATAAACCTACTCAATTTTTTTGATAAAATCTCACATTTCTCTCTAAGTATAATATCAATTCATTTTCTGCTAAACCATTTGAATATGAAATTTTCAAAGTGCTATCATTTTCAAGCATTTTCCAGAGATACATAGGACTTCCTGATCTTTGCAATTTTTTTTGATAAATTAATTTTGTGTGCTTCAAAGAATTCATTTCGGGTTTATTTAGTTTTATTTGCATTAATTAATTTTATTTGAAATAAATGACTATGTGAATTAATGGTCAAGTTGTTAACATTGAACATAGAATACAGAATAGTACAGCACAGAAATGGGTCCTTCGGTCCATGATGTTGTGCTGAATCTGATGCCAAGTTAAACTAATCTCTTCTCCACATCCATTCCTTACATATTCATGTGCTTATCGAAAAGTCCCTTAAACATCTCCATTTTTACTGCCTCCACTGCCACACCTGGCAGCAGCATAAGCTATGCTCCTACCACTCTGTGTAAAAAGCTTGCCCCTCACATCTCCTTTGAGTTTTTTCTCTCTCATCTTAAATGCATGGACACTAGTTTTAGACATTTCAACTCTGGGAAAAAGATTCTGATCGTCAACCCTATCTATGCATCGTTTAATGGTATCAAGCCTCCCCTCAGCCTCTGCCACTCCTGAGAAAGCAAACAATGTTTTTCTAGCCTCTCCTTAGAGCTCATATCCCCTAATCCAGGCAGCTTCCTCATAAACCTCTTCTGCACCCTCTTCAAACGCCTCACACCCTTTGGGTGATATAGTGACTAGAACTGAATACAGTTCTCTAAGTGTGGCCTAACCAAAGTCTTATAAAGCTACATTATGATATCCTACCTGTTGCACTCAATTCTCCAGTCAATAAAGGCAAGCATGCCACATGCTTTCTTCACCACCCCATCTACTTGTTTGGCCACTCTCTGGGAGCTATGGACTTGAACCCCAAGATATCTCTGTGCTTCGATGTTGTTCAGGGTCCTGCTATTAACTGTATCTTTTTCTTTAACATTTTATCTCCCAAAGTGCAGTACCTCGTGGTTAAATGGATTAAATTCCACCTACCATTTCTCCACCCTTATCTGCAACTGATTCATATCCCGTTGCATCCTTTGATAACCTTTTATACTCTCCACAATTCCACTGATCTTTGTATCATCTGTAAACTTACTACACCACTTCTCTACATTTTCATCCAAGTCTATATATATGACAAACAGCAGAGGTTCCAATATGGATCCCTGTGGAACACCACTAGGCATGGACCTCCAGCCTGAAAACGAACCTTCCACCATTACCCTCTCCCATCTATGGGCATGCCAATTCTGAATCCATGCAGCCAAGTCACTGTGAATCCCATGCAGCTTAATTTTCTGGATGACTCTACCATTAGGGACTTTGTTGCAAGCTTTACCAAAATCCATCTAGACAGCATCTACTGCTCCACTCTCATCACCTTTGTCACCTCCTCAAAAAATTCAATCAAGTTGATAAGACATGGCCTGCCCCGCACAAAGCTATGCTGACTGTCCTTGACTAGACTATGCTTTTCCAAATGCATTTACATCCTATCCCTAAGAATTCTCTCCAATAACTTCCCAACCACCGATGACCTTAGATTAGATTCCCTACAGTGTGGGAACAGGCCCTTCGGCCCAGCAAGTCCACACCGCCCCTTGAAACATCCCACCCAAACCCAGACCCATCCCCCATAACCCACACACCCCTGAACACTACGGGCAATTTAGCATGGCCAATCCATCTAGTCTGCACATCTTTGGGCTGAGAGACTCACCAGTCAACAGTTTCCTGGATTATCCCTGGATCCCTTCTTGAATAGAGGAACAACATTAGCTACTCACCAGGCCTCTTCAGTGACTAATGAGAATACAAAGATCTTGGTCAAGGCCCTAGTAATCTCCTCTCTTGCCTCTCTCAATAACCTGGGATAGATACCATTGGACCCTGTGGACTTATCCATCTGAATGTGACTCAAGAGGCCCAACACCACTTCTTTCTTAATCTCAAAATGCCCTAGCATATTGGCATGCTCTACTATCTCACTAACATCCATATCCTCTTGGGTGAATACTGACACAAAGAACTCATTTAAAATCTTTTTCACATCCTTTGCCTCCAAACACAAGTTCCCTTCTTTATCCTTTAGTGGTCCTACCTTCTTCGCAGCTATCCTCTTGTTTTCAATGTATGTATAGAATATCTTGGGATTCACTTTAACCCTACTTCCTAATGTCATTTGATGACCTCTGTTTTCCCTCCTGATTCTGTGCTTGAGTTCTTTTCTGTTTTCTTTATATTCCTCATAGGCCCTGTCCCATTGGCTTCCTAAATCTTACATATGGCTTTTGTTTTCCATTTTGACTAAATTCACAACCCCTCCTTTGTTATCCAAGTGTCTTTTACCTCACCATCCTTGTCCTTCCTCCTTCCATGCCAGTCCTGAACTCTCATTAGCAGGTATTTAAATAGTTCCCCCATCTTAAATGTGGTCTTGACTGGTTATAGCCCCTTCCAATTAACACTCCCTAGCTCCTGCTTAATACTGATGTAATTTGCCATCTCCCAATTTAGTACCTTGCCACTTATCCTTATTCATACCTATTTCAAAACTTAAGGAGTTATTATTGCTGTTACTAAAATGCTCTCCCTCTGATAGGTCAGTCACTTGGCCAGGCTCATTTGTCATAACAAGATCCAGTATGGCCCCCTCCTCTAGTTGGGCAATCCACATACTGTTTCAAGAAACGCTTTTGGATGCACTTAACAAATTCTGCTCCATCTAAGCCTCTTGCTATAAATGGATCCCAGTCAAAACGTCACCCAAAATGACACGTCTGTTTTTGATGCACCTTCCCATAATCTGCACACATATTTGTTCCTCAATGTCTTGGTGGTTGTTGGGGCACCCAAAGTATAATCTGATCAGAGTGATTGTACCCATCTTATTTTTGAGCTCTACCCATATTACTTTGGTAGAGGAGACCTAGAGCATGTCCTCTCTGAGTGCTTTCCTTCTCTTGTTCTGGCTTTTACTGTCATGATAGTTCTTTAAGCTCTGCATCTAGCATAAGCACAAGTATATTAAGCTTGTCAGAGAAAATATGTCTCTTCTCAACTCGAAATCAGGTGTTATGTAAAGAATAATTGTTGTGACTGATGATTATTCAAGGTCAGAAGGAAGGTTACAATTTTTAAAAAAAGTCAATGTACATGCCAACTCGTGTAAAAAGCCAACTTTCTAACGATAACACTGAGATGGATAATTTACGTTTTTCATCAGCTGTCCCTTCCACTTCAAAACATTGACTTCTGGTGTCTGTAGTGTGGCATATATATTTTAGTTCAATTAAATTTATATATAAGGTTTTATGATAATATAAGATGATGCTCAATTTATTGATATAGATAAAAAGGTGTTCAAGTAAAATTTGAATTACTTTTTGAAGGTTTTACCCAAAGCTGTTGGAATTATTAAAATAGTTATTAAAACTATTAATATCAATTGCCTGGATCAATTTTTTCCTGAACTGTTCAAGAAAATGTTAACTTTTGCTTCTGCAATCTTTTGTAGCTCTCTTATTGAAAGAAGAATGAAGAAACTGAACTAGGATTAATAAACATACAAAATTAACATCCAGTTAGGGAAGATGTCAGAAGCAACTGTAAATTACTGTAAAGATGCAGACAGAGAATCTTGCAAATAATTATTGCATCTCTAGGAGCCAGATGTCACTGAGTTTTCAGGTCACGCAAGATGGCACTAGTAATAGCACTAGTCAGTATGCTAGTTTCCTGATTGTGTTCCTCACACTGACCAGCTCCGAAAGGATCAGAGTAGTTGCAATTCTATCCAATCCTAGATGAAGACCAATTATACTGATTAGTGCTCATTAAGAGCTTGAGTGAAGGAAGATGCACAGCTTGGAGCCAGCTATGGCCACCCCAAGGAATCAGCTCAGCCCCATAAATGGTATGAAGAGGAGAGAGGGGAACTTGGCTACCGGGAAAGAAGTGATTTGTCAAGGGTGTGAGGAGAAGAGTAGAAACCACATCTCAATTTAAATTAGATTTTTTAAAAAGTGAGTGAAAAATGGATAATGATGGTTCTGCATGTGTATTATTGATTTCAGTTTTCAAAAGATTTTTCATACAATGCCATGCAAAAGAATGAAAGAACACATTTGTCAAACCAAAGCTTTCAGTGGGTGGCTGAAATCAAAGGTGCTGCAGGTTGAAATAGGCTTGTAACATTGTAGCATTGACTCTATTTCTTTTAACTTCCAAGTGCAGAATTGATTATATAATTGGAAAAATAGAAAAAAATAGCTTGGACTTTGTTGCAATTGTATGAGCATGGGTCAATTATTAAAAGAAATGTTCAAATTGGATCCAGTGATAGCTTAAATTTCTTGGGGCTTAATTGAGTCCTTTAATGTTATATAATTTTTATAAATGGTATTGAGAAAAGCATGAAGGACAATATTCTTAAATTGACAAATGACATATAAGACAATGAGCAGACGAAAATGTCCTCATGTCACATAAACTCACAACTTTTTTTCACAGTTCAAACCTTTTGAATAAATTCAATCATCAAGGCCCATTTTCAGATTTTTTGGTACAAAATCAACTTTCCTGCTCTCTATGTTCTTATATTCATTTCTTACTCAATGCGGACTCTGCTACATAATAGTAAAGTTTTTCAATAGGATTCACAATATTCTCCTATAATTCATCGTTTCTTTAAAAAAAATTATAACAGCTGCTGCTGTGTAGCCAGGCAGGTTACTTCAATCAGATTATGACACAAACTTGAATTTTCTAACCGGCCTGTGGCTTAGTAACATGAAATAAAACATTTCTCATAGGCATGCATGATTTACTATCTGAAATCCCAGAAACTGTATTATTTATTAACTGTCATTTAAATAACCCAATACAGATAATGTTGTGGACATGAAACTAAGGCCTCCATTGTTTATATAAGCCATAAAAAAATTGGATTTAGCTAACTGCTGGTATCAATTAATCATTATAATTGACTTCTGATTGTCAGATATCCAGTTCTTGATGAGAAGAAACTTTCTCCACTGAGATGTGATGAGGCCAACATTTTAAACAAAAAAGGGATCTTTTGATTGTGAGTTTGTCCTGTGATCAGATCCTCATAAGGAATCCCTCATGTCTTTGGAGGAAGTATTCTAAAATTTCGATATGGCACCATAACACAGCCAGCATTATCTGCCATATAGGACAGTGGTAAGAGCAAGATATGGAGTATAATTTTCTTCTGCTTAATACCAGTAGTAGGTAAGACTTGTGGTTTGGCTGGGGGCATGGTAATTTTCAGCAAATTGAGGTATGGTATGATGTACTTTCTACAAGCTTGAGATGCGCATTGTTGTTGTATTACCTGGTGCTTCATATAGGGTGTGCCTAATTCTGATTGAAACAAACTTGGTCAATTCACTTATAAATATCATGAACAGCAAAGGACACAATGTTGTGCCCTGTAGAACTTCATTACTAACATTAGGTTGATAACAAAATGTGAGGCTGGATGAACACAGCAGGCCAAGCAGCATCTCAGGAGCACAAAAGCTGACATTTCGGGCCTAGACCCTTCATCAGAGAGGGGGATGGGGTGAGGGTTCTGGAATAAATAGGGAGAGAGGGGGAGGCGGACCGAAGATCGAGAGAAAAGAAGATAGGTGGAGAGAGTTTAGGTGGGGAGGTAGGGAGGGGATAGGTCAGTCCAGGGAAGATGGACAGGTCAAGGAGGTGGGATGAGGTTAGTAGGTAGATGGGGGTGCGGCTTGGGGTGGGAGGAAGGGATGGGTGAGAGGAAGAACATTTTAGGGAGGCAGAGACAGGTTGGACTGGTTTTGGGATGCAGTGGGTGGAGGGAAAGAGCTGGGCTGGTTGTGTGGTGCAGTGGGGGGAGGGGAAGAACTGGGCTGGTTTAGGGATGCGGTGGGGGAAGAGGAGATTTTGAAGCTGGTGAAGTCCACATTGATACCATTAGGCTGCAGGGTTCCCAAGCGGAATATGAGTTGCTGTTCCTGCAACTTTCGGATGGCATTATTGTGGCAGTGCAGGAGGCTCGTCCTCACCCTCAACAACTTCTCTTTTGACTCCTCCCATTTTCTACAGACTAAGGGGGTGGCCATGGGCACCCGCATGGGCCCCAGCTATGCCTGCCTCTTTGTAGGTTACGTCGAACATCCCTCTTCCGCACCTACACAGTCCCCAAACCCCACCTCTTCCTCCGGTACATTGATGACTGTATCGGCGCCGCCTCTTGCTCCCCAGAGGAGCTAGAACAGTTCATCCACTTCACTAACACCTTCCACCCCAACCTTCAGTTCACCTGGGCCATCTCCAGCACTTCCCTCACCTCCCTGGACCTCTCAATCTCCATCTCAGGCAACCAGCTTGTAACTGATGTCCATTTCAAGCCCACCGACTCCCACAGCTACCTAGAATACACCTTCTCCCACCCACCCTCCTGCAAAAATTCCATCCCCTATTCCCTATTCCCAATTCCTCCGCCTCCGCCGCATCTGCTCCCACGATAAGACATTCCACTCCCGCACATCCCAGATGTCCAAGTTCTTCAAGGACCGCAACTTTCCCCCCACAGTGATCGAGAACGCCCTTGACCGCGTCTCCCGTATTTCCCGCAACACATCCCTCACACCCCGCCCCCACCACAACCGCCCAAAGAGGATCCCCCTCGTTCTCACACACCACCCCACCAACCTCCGGATACAATGCATCATCCTCCGACATTTCCGCCATCTACAATCCGACCCCACCACCCAAGACATTTTTCCATCCCCACCCCTGTCTGCTTTCCGGAGAGACCACTCCCTCCGTGACTCCCTTGTTCGCTCCACACTGCCCTCCAACCCCACCACACCCGGCACCTTCCCCTGCAACCGCAGGAAATGCTATACTTGCCCCCACATCTCCTCCCTCACCCCTATCCCAGGTCCCAAGATGACATTCCACATTAAGCAGAGGTTCACCTGCACATCTGCTAATGTGGTATACTGCAGCCACTGTACCCGGTGTGGCTCCCTCTACATTGGGGAAACCAAGCGGAGGCTTGGGGACCGCTTTGCAGAACACCTCCACTCAGTTCGCAACAAGCAACTGCACCTCCCAGTTGCCAACCATTTCCACTCTCCCTCCCATTCTTTAGATGACATGTCCATCATGGGCCTCCTGCAGTGCCACAATGATGACACCCGAAGGTTGCAGGAACAGCAACTCATATTCCACTTGGGAACCCTGCAGCCTAATGGTATCAATGTAGACTTCACCAGCTTCAAAATCTCCCCTTCCCCTACCGCATCCCTAAACCAGCCCAGTTTGTCCCCTCCCCCCACTGCACCACACAACCAGCCCAGCTCTTCCCCTCCACCCACTGCATCCCAAAACCAGTCCAACGTGTCTCTGCCTCCCTAACCTGTTCTTCCTCTCACCCATCCCTTCCTCCCACCCCAAGCCGCACCCCCATCTACCTACTAACCTCATCCCACCTCCTTGGCCTGTCCATCTTCCCTGGACTGACCTATCCCCTCCCTACCTCCCCACCTAAACTCTCTCCACCTATCTTCTTTTCTCTCGATCTTCGGTCCGCCTCCCCCTCTCTCCCTATTTATTCCAGAACCCTCTCCCCATCCCCCTCTCTGATGAAGGGTCTAGGCCCGAAACGTCAGCTCTTGTGCTCCTGAGATGCTGCTTGGCCTGCTGTGTTCATCCAGCCTCACATTTTGTTATCTTGGATTCTCCAGCATCTGCAGTTCCCATTATCTCTAACATTAGGTTGACTTGCTTGTAGTGACTCAGGCTCATCGTCTTTCATAAAATGGGTACAAAGTTAGCAGTCCTCAAGAGCTCTAAAGTTGTTTGGGAAATGATTGCAAGTTTGACTATTCTTCCCTTGTTTCCCTTAGCAATTTGGAAGCATTTCCTCCTGGCCTGGTTTTATTAACCTCACCAAAAGATGGTGAACTCTTTAAATTTCCCTCTTTGCCATGTTTGCCCCATCCAAATCTTTACACTTCTCCTCCTTAACTACATTGTCTGCTTTGCCCCTTTCATTTGTGAAAACCTTTGTTTGACCATATTGTGAGTAGTGGAGCAAGTTCGGATCTCCAATTTATAAAAAGGGACAAGAGTGATAGGAGAACATTAGAACTGGGAGGTTGCCCCTGAAGCCTACTTTGTCATTTCATTCAATCGTGGCTGTTTTCATCACCACTTTCCTGTCCACTCTCCATAACCCTTCAACCCATTACTAATTTAAAAATCTGTCCATTCTGATGATGCAATCACTTTAAACTGGTTATAATTTCTGTTTCTTTTTGTAAAGGCAGATGTACCAAAGTGTCTACTGGAATCAGCCTAAGTCAATAATTTAAGAGGCCTTTAGGAATTTTTTAAATATAAACAGATATAACAATCGAAGGGGAGTGGCCAGTTCTCCCAGAACATGTTTTCTATTTTTTTTAAAGCTGTAGCAGTGGAAGATGTTTGTGTCCCAGAAGAGTTGCAAGGTTCAGTAAATGATTTCTAAAAGTGAATTTCTCTGAAATCTCTTTTGATGTTGAATGGCATGCAAGAACCTATGTCTGAATTAAGATAATAAAATGTGAGGCTGGATGAACACAGCAGGCCAAGCAGCATCTCAGGAGTACAAAAGCTGACGTTTCGGGCCTAGACCCTTCATCAGAGAGGGGGATGGGGGGAGGGAACTGGAATAAATAGGGAGAGAGGGGGAGGCGGACTGAAGATGGAGAGTAAAGAAGATAGGTGGAGAGGGTGTAGGTGGGGAGGTAGGGAGGGGATAGGTCAGTCCAGGGAAGACGGACAGGTCAAGGAGGTGGGATGAAATAAGTAGGTAGCTGGGGGTGCGGCTTGGGGTGGGAGGAAGGGATGGGTGAGAGGAAGAACCGGTTAGGGAGGCAGAGACAGGTTGGACTGGTTTTGGGATGCAGTGGGTGGGGGGGAAGAGCTGGGCTGGTTGTGTGGTGCAGTGGGGGGAGGGGATGAACTGGGCTGGTTTAGGGATGCGGTAGGGGAAGGGGAGATTTTGAAACTGGTGAAGTCCACATTGATACCATATGGCTGCAGGGTTCCCAGGCGGAATATGAGTTGCTGTTCCTGCAACCTTCGGGTGGCATCATTGTGGCAGTGCAGGAGGCCCATGATGGACATGTCATCAAGAGAATGGGAGGGGGAGTGGAAATGGTTTGCGACTGGGAGGTGCAGTTGTTGGGGACCGCTTTGCAGAACACCTCCGCTCAGTTCGCAACAAACAACTGCACCTCCCAGTCGCAAACCATTTCCACTCCCCCTCCCATTCTCTTGATGACATGTCCATCATGGGCCTCCTGCACTGCCACAATGATGCCACCCGAAGGTTGCAGGAACAGCAACTCATATTCCGCCTGGGAACCCTGCAGCCATATGGTATCAATGTGGACTTCACCAGTTTCAAAATCTCCCCTTCCCCTACTGCATCCCTAAACCAGCCCAGTTCATCCCCTCCCCCCACTGCACCACACAACCAGCCCAGCTCTTCCCCCCCACCCACTGCATCCCAAAACCAGTCCAACCTGTCTCTGCCTCCCTAACCGGTTCTTCCTCTCACCCATCCCTTCCTCCCACCCCAAGCCGCACCCCCAGCTACCTACTAACCTCATCCCACCTCCTTGACCTGTCCGTCTTCCCTGGACTGACCTATCCCCTCCCTACCTCCCCACCTACACCCTCTCCACCTATCTTCTTTACTCTCCATCTTCGGTCCGCCTCCCCCTCTCTCCCTATTTATTCCAGTTCCCTCCCCCCATCCCCCTCTCTGATGAAGGGTCTAGGCCCGAAACGTCAGCTTTTGTGCTCCTGAGATGCTGCTTGGCCTGCTGTATTCATCCAGCCTCACATTTTATTATCTTGGAATCTCCAGCATCTGCAGTTCCCATTATCTCTGATACTATGTCTGAATTTACCTTTTTTGTCAAGAGGTGTGTTAAATGGATGTTGCTGTATTGGAACAGTTAATTAGCAACAGGTACTGTATCTATTATACAGTTAAGTTTTCCAATAATTAGGTCATTCTGAATTCCTTTTTTCTTTTGTTTGTATTTTAACCTTATTATTTAAATAAATTGTATTTTCCCTAATTTAAGTAATTTGGAAAATCCACTTCCTATCTATTTTTAAAATAGGAAAAAGTTAGGGTCTAGGCTACCTTAAAATATTTTGAGGGGCTCTGGTCTGATCCATTACACCATCTTCTCCTTAACTTTACTCAATGTCCCAGTATCCTGTAGTTCGGGGTAATGAATTCCATAGATTCATCGCACTTTGAGAGAAGTAATTTTTCCTCATCTCTGTTTTAAACCTGCTACCCCTATCATAAAACAATGACATCTCATTCTACATTTCCCCACATAAGTTATCATCTTTTCTATGTTGCCTTTATCAATCCCATTTAGAATCTTTTGTACCTCAAGCAGATCTCCTTTTACTCATCTAAACCCCAGGGAATATTGACTTAAACTATTCGATCGCTCTTCAAAAGACAAAGCCTTCATCTCTGGAATTAATCTAGTGAACCTCCTCTGAGCTGCCTCCAATGTAACTACATCCCTCCTTAAATAAGGAGACCCAAATTGCATGTAATACTTCCAGTGGACACTCACTGATAGTTTGCTCATTTACAGCAACTCTTCCCTGCTTTTATACCTACTCTTTAGCAGTAAAAGCCAAAATTCCATTTTGATACCAATAAGTTTTATTAGAATAATACCATAGAGACATATAGCATGGAAATAGACCATTTGGTCCAATCAGTCCATGCTGACTATAATCCCATACGAAACTAGTCCCAGTTGTTTGCTCATGGCCCATATCCCTCCAAACCTTGCCTATTCAGAACTGAGAGGTTATGCACATTAGAAAAACTGAATGGGTTGGAGCTTTTTCCTGTGGAAAAGAAAGGATTAAGAGGTAACCTAAGAAAACTTTGATCTGGTACTTGTAGTGAAGATTTTTCACTTGTGAGGGACACTGTGATTACTGCCTATAAACATAAAAAAGCTACTAAAAGTATCAATACTGAATTCAGGAGAAATGCCTTTACTCTGGAAGCATCTAAAATGTGGGAAATGTTATCACAGGAAAGAGATGAACATGGATACATTCAAAAAGGAAAATAGATAAACACATATTGTAGAATGAAATAGAAGGATATGTTGAGGAATGAGAGGAACATAAACACTAAAAGTGGGCCAATTGGGAGAGGTGGTGGTGAGCTCGGACTTTTCTTGAGCTCGGACTTTTCTCTCTGGAGAGAAGGAGGAAGAGAGGTCACCTGATCGAGGTGTACAAGGTAATGAGAGGCATGGATAGAGCCAATAGCCAGAGACTTTTCCCCAGGGCAGGATTGACTGCCATGAGGGGTCATAGTTTTAAGGTGTTAGGAGGAAGGTATAGAGGAGACGTCAGAGGGAGGTTCTTCACCCAGAGAGTTGTGAGTGCATGGAATAGTTTACCAGTGGTAGTCATGGAAGCGGAGTCATTAGTGGCATTTAAGCGACGGCTGGACAAGCACATGGACAGCAGTGAATTGAGGGGAATGTAGGTTAGGTTATTTTATTTTTGGATTAGGATTATTCCACGGCACAACATCGTGGGCCGAAGGGCCTGTACTGTGCTGTACTTTTCTATGTTCTATGTTCTATGTTAACGGATTCTTTCTAATCTCAAGAAACATTTTTATTCCACAACAATTTAAGATTAATCACATTATATTTTCAAATAATCATTACAATTAAAGTGTTTTGTTTAAAGAAGAGGCAGATAGGATCGGTAACATATAATTTATTCATTTTGGTGCATTGATATTTTAATATTGAATCTCTTATTTCCTGTATTGTTGATGAAACTAAAGATTACAATCTGCACAATTTCAAAATTGTACAAATTCAAGTTAATAAAACAGTTATGCAAATCCATTATCTAGGAGTCTGGAATTTATGCAAATTTATGCAACTACTATCACTGTCTATTAATTTATTAGAGTAACAACAGCAACTTGGACTTATATAACTCCTTTAATGTGGGGCATAATATAAGCAAAATAACACTGAACTATGTCAGACAACATTAGGCCAAAGATATTGCTCAATGATATAGGTTTTAAAGAACATCTTAAAAGGGAAAAACAATAAAGAGATTTTAGCAACGGAACCCAGGGTTTAGGGCCCAGGCAGACACAGGCACCAATGGTGAAGTAATGAAAGTTGGGGATGCTTGACAGTTCTGAATTAAAGAAGCTTAGACAATGGAAGAGTTATCCGTCTGGAAGAGATTGCAGAGACAGAGAGTGGTGAGGCCATGGAGAGATTGCAAACACAGAAAGGAATTTTAAAGTCAAGGTGTTGCTTGGTAGCTGTGCAACATTAGATCAGGGAGTACAGGGACAATGAAAGATAGACATTTGATGTGAATTACAATAAAAATAGTAGAGTTTAGGATGACTTCAAGTTTCTACAAGCTAGAATGTGGTAGGTCAGCCAGGAATACGTTTCTATGATTAAGTCTGACAGTAACAAAGATACAGTTGAGCTGAAGCAAAGGTGGAGACAGGCAATGCTATGTCAGTGGAAATAGCTGGTCTTAGCAATGATACAGATAGATGGTCAGAAGCTCATTATGGTCAAAAGACAACAAGATTATGAACACTTTGGTTTAACCTCAGATGGTTATTTGGTAAAGGGATGGGGTTGGCAACTAATGAATGGAGTTTGCAGCAGAGGCTGATGACAACACTTCCACAATCCCAATATCTAATTGTCAGAAATTTCTGCTACCCATTCTGCTCAGCTGAATATCCGACAGTTTAATAATTTAGCAATATAGTGAAGAAGCTGAGATTATGGAGGTGTGGTAAGCCAAATTATGATTGATATTTCTGTGAAAACAGTTGCTGAGCCTGATTTTTAATTTTATTGATAGAATTTGAATGGGTTAAAATCCACACATCTCTTTTCATTATAATATTTTAAACAGAGACTAACAGGTGAATTCTATTCTTTGCAAAATAAAAAAAACTCAGATTCTCACCTGGTGATGTATTATCTAAACATCAAGATTCAATTATTCCTTCTGTTGTTATTGCCACATGCTCATTTATATTTTATATGTATTTAACATATTCTTAAATCAATTGTTTTGCACTCTTATTTACCATATTATAACTGATGGATTAAATTTATGATATAATCAGTATAGAGTTAGGAAAATACATCCTGCAATGGGAAATAACATTGCAGCAATCGCATACAGCATCTAATTTACATTTTGCATTAATTACATAAACAAAGGTTAGTAAAATTCATTTATTCTTCAATTATATGGAGACAAGTTTAGATATTTAACATTTATGTTTCTTTATTTATTTGATACCTAACATTTTTTGACTTTTCGTTCCTATTCTTGTTATACAATTTTGACCTTCAAAGCTTTAATGACTCAGAAGCACTCAGAATTGCAGATGTCTACGTCTAGCTTTCATTTATCTTCCGGCAGTATGATGAGGTGGAAATAGCTCAAGTATAATTGTAGCTCATAATAATGTCCACTTAATTCAATAACTTAACTCAACCCATCACTCAAAAACTAAACTGTACATGACAATTATTTCTATTCTTGTTGTAAGGTGGCAGTTAATCTTGAGATGTCACATTATCAAATAGCATAATTATTTATCCTTCTTTGTCTAGAAGTATTTTCCAACACACAGGGTAATCTATTTTGTATGATTTGCCAATCATAATACCTACAAATTATATAGGAATGCTTTTCATGCTAATGCGTCAACATACATATTCTGGTCAATTATAATATTTCATTAAGATCATAGTATTTTAGGATATTGCTGAAGAGGTTATGTGGAAGGTGAATGATATATATATATTTCATATGTCTGTTGAAATATACTTACAAAATGAAATGACCACAACCCTATCATAGACAACAAGCATGTCTGCAATATTTCATTGGGAATTTTATTTCATGTTTTATGTGGAAAATAAATTATTAACAAATTGTTTAACTCAGTTGTTTGCAGATAGTCATGCAATTGGACAATTTGGACAGTTTTATTGGAATTGAAAATTATTAGATAATATGACATAGAAATTATTATTGCTCACATTAGTAGATTAACAATTAACACACCCAAATGACAATCACCTGTTATTTTTCACCCCGAAATAGAGAAACTAATGCCTTTCCCAAAATAGCATGTATGGGAATATCATCCATTAGTATCAACAATAATAATTTCCCGATTTATGCTCTTAAAATATGGCTCCTTAACATGGCTACAAAATTTCAACCTGTAGATAAAATGTAAAATCTTAATCAAACATTTTGAAAGGAAATATTTTAAAACGCACTAATGACGAAATTAGGAATACATTTGTTTATAATATCTTGACTAGGAAAGGCTCACTTCTGTACAGCAGTTGAACAAATAGAAGGTGTGGTTAGTAAGTTTCCCAATGATTGAAGGTGTAGTAGCCAGCCAAGAAGGTCACCTCAGAATGCAATGGGACATTGACAAGGGCCAATAAACTGAGGAGTGGCAGATGGAGTTGAGGTTAGATAAATGTGAGGTGCTCCATTTTGGAAAGGCAAATCCAGGCAGCACGTATACACTGAAGGTTGTGGGGAGTGTTGCTTAATAAAGAGACGCTGGAGTGCAGTTTCGTAGTTCCATCAAAGTACAGCCACCGGTAGAAAGGATATGAAGGAGACATTTGGTGTGCTCGCCTTTATCGGTCAGTGCATTGAGTATAGGAGTTGGGAGATCACTTAGCAGCCATGTAGGACGTTGGTTCAGCTGCTTTTGGAATACTGCAATCACTTTTGGTCTCCTTGCGAGAGGAAGGATGTCGGCGCAACATTGAGGGCCGAAGGGCCTGTCCTGTGCTGTCTTGTTGTATGTTGTATGTTGTATATTACTCAAAGTTTCCCAACATAGCTTTTAGACAATTAATTGATTTCTGATTATACTCTGTTATATATTAGAGAAGGTTTAGCCTTCCTATTACAGTAAGTTTTGGAGATGGAGAGATTAGTAGGGAGGCAGCTGTAAAAGATCTGTGCATAATTTCAACATTTCCAGCTTTTGAGGCTTTCAGAAGAAACAGGAGCAGGAATGGACTATATGCCAGTTGACCCTGGTCTGCGTTCAATGTGATCTTGTGTGATCTACTGCTAGAATTCTAACATCCTCTCACATTACTTGGTTCTCTGAGAGATCAGAAATCTATCCCTCAGCATTTAATATTCTTAACAGTGGAATAAATGTATCTGACTAGCTTACAGAATTCCAAGGATTGACAGTCTTTAAGGATAGAAATTTCTCCTTATTTAGGTCCTCAATAATCAACCTTATTCTGACACTGTGCCCTTGTGTTCTAGATACACCAAAGAGTACAACCTTCTAGTATTCACCCTGTCAAGCTCCTTCAGAATTTGGTATGTATCAATGAGATCATCTTTCCTTCTATTTAAACATTAAAAACCATAGTCTCTGTTTACATGGCTTCCCATCATAGTCTCCAGGGATAAGAATGTTAACCTGTCTAGTGTTTCTCCAATGTAGTAACTTCAATGAAAGGATAGCTTTCCTTAAATATGGAGTTGAAAACTACATACAATGCTCCAAGTGTGACCTCATCAAAGTCTTAAACAATTGTAATAAGACTTCCTCATTCTCGTACTCCAGATGTGCTTGCAACAAAGGTAGCATGCCATTTGTCTTTTTACTAATTTGTGGGACCTCCTTACTAACTTCTGTGTTCTTTATATGTACACCCTTGCCTCTCTGAACATTTTAAATTAAAGAGCATGCCCACGTTGTTTCTTAAACTATCTATATTGCTTTGCAGCCTCTTTGTGTCTTCCTTATGCCACCAAGTCTCATTTCATTCGCATATCCTAACATACTGTTATGGCTCATGAAAATTCCCAAGCTTAAGTGTTATTCAGAGAAATCTGCAGTATGTCCAGGGATCTCACGTGTAGGCCAGAATGGGTAAGGATGGCACATTTACCTCCATAAAGGGCAACCAGATGGTTTGTTTTGTTTTATGGCATCCAACAGTAGTTACATGGTCACTATTGGCTAATATATTATTCCATGTTTATTACCAATTTCAAATGTTACCATTTGCCTTAATGAGATTTGAATCCATGAACCCAAGACATTAGCTTGGGGTTCTGGAATAGTGGTTCAGTTTCATTACTATTACACCACTGCCATGGAACTACCCATCAATGAATGAGTGAGTGAATGGGGAGATGGATGAACGGTAGGTGGAAAATTGGAGAAATGGGTGAGCTGGGTGAGCTGGGTAGTTGGATCAGGCGGCTAAATAGATAGATAGACCTGGTGAGTGAGATGGGTAGGGGGAATAAGATGAATAAGTGAGTGAGTGGGTGAAGCAGATGAATGTGTCAGTCGGTGTGGGTAATTGGGCTATCACTCGCTACTTTGATCTGGACAAATGAGTCACGTAACATTGTGTGCTCGCCAAGTTCAGTCTGGAAAGAACAGACAGGTGGTTGGATATTTGAGGATAGTTTGGGTCGGAGATATGGACAAATGATCAGGATTAGATGAGTGGTTGGCGGTGTGATGTTTAGGGACTTCAGTTGCAGGAGAATGTCTGATCAGAAGTTTAAACTTCCCTGGTAATTCCCACCTAGAACCATGCATCAGAACTTGTACCTTCTGTTATCTACCTGGTATACAACTATTTAAAAACAAAGGTTTGGGACATTAATACAGATTTTAGATAGCTGAAGCCCCAGCACTAATATTTGCAGCACTCCACTAGTTACAGCCCTTCAATTTGAAATATCTCCCTTTTGTTATCTGCTGTCTAGTGTCTGTCTCTTAACCAATCCCCAATTCAGGATAATATATTGCCCCAACTCAGTGAATCTCTTTTCAACTAATACGATCCTTAACTTCCCTATTAAGTCACAGATGGATGTTTCTTACTTAATTTTTGCTTAATAATGGAACATATTTTTATCGATTAATTTTTAATTATTTCTTTAAATTGTTCCCCTCTGATTTACCACCATACTTTTAAGTGTATTTATCCAAACAACTTAGCCACCTAATCTACAGATTTGGGTTTGTTTCAGTTTAAGGAGCTTGTTTGGACTCCCATATGTTTTTCTCAAATTTAATATGAAATTCAATTGTATTATGTCCACTTTTTCCCAGAAGACTTTTTACAATGAGATTAGTAATTAAACTTGCCTCATTACACAATGTAGATCCAAAATAGCTTTGTCCTTATTTGGTTTTATTAAATATTGCTCTATGAGGCTGTTGTGAAAGCATTCGACCAAGTGATCTTCCAGGCAACCTTTGCCAACTTAATTTGTCCAGTATGAATTAAATATATATACATTGTAATCATTATAAGCTCAATTTATTTCTTCAGAATGTTCTGAAGAAGGGCCACTGGGCCCAAAATGTTATCTCTGCTTTCTCTCCACAGATGCAGCCAGACATGCTGAGTATTCCAGCAATTTCTATTTTCGTTTCAGATTTCCAGCATCCAAAGTTCTTCTGTGGGTGTTTTTATTCAACTTATTCCTCATCTAAGGATCAGTTAGGGGCCAATAGGTAATGCCCAGCAGCATTTACTGACCTGGTTATTCCAAATCTCCATTCATACCTGTGATAATGGGAACTGCAGATGCTGGAGAATCCAAGATATTAAAATGTGAGGCTGGATGAACACAGCAGGCCCAGCAGCATCTCAGGAGCACAAAAGCTCTTGTGCTCCTGAGATGCTGCTGGGCCTGCTGTGTTCATCCAGCCTCACATTTTATTATCTCCATTCATACATATTCTATTTCCGAATGTTGTCATGGAAATGATGTTTTCAAAGTATGTTACTTTTGAGACAGATTTTAATTTAAAAGAAAAATTTAAAAATGGGAGCTTATGAAGAAACTAATTCTTTAAATTTGTAAGAAAACGAAGACTGAAACTGAGATTGTGGCTTCTGGTGAGAGGGAAACTATTTGAAACCATATAAAGAAGATTTTTGTTTTCCTTTATTCATTCATGGGATGAGGGTATCACTAGCCAGGCAGCATTTATTTCCCAGAGGGCAGTAAAGAGTCAAACACATTGCTGAGAGTTTGGAGTCACATGTAGGCCAGACCAAGTAAGGATGGCAGTTTTCTTCCTCAAAGGAAAATGAATCCAGATGGGTTTTTCCAACAAGTGACAATGGATTCATGGTCATCATTAGAAGACGCTTAATTCCAAATGCTGATTGAACTCAGATTCCAACCTTTTGCTGTGGCAGGATTCGAACTTGGGTCCCCAGAACATTATCTGGATCTCTGGATTAACATTCCATCAATAATGCTAATAGACCATTGCCTCCATCTGATACCAAGGCATCAGAGCTCAGATGAAATTGATTATTCCAATGTTGTAGCAGAGGGAGCCTTTTATAAACATTTGAAGGCTAGTTCTAAAAGCTAAGAATAAGCAAATACATAGTTATTGTGGCTGTTGCGGTTAATCAAAGATAACATTGTGGCTCTTTGTCATCATGACCATGTTAGCAGGTTCGGCAGATCTGTGGTATTTTTGGTGAAGACCTTGTCCATGGTACTTGGTTTGGTTGTGTGCAGCTGTCAGTTGGGTATTGTGTTGAATTCTAGAATAAGAGGAGCTGAATGTCTTTTTGAGGAAATCAGGGTTTGAAAGTACTTTATGATTGAGATTGACTGCATATATGCTGAGTGGACCATGAAGAAAATTTATAAGATCTATCTTAGTTGTACCTGCCATTTAACGTAGTATTTCTAGTGTATAATATGGCTAAATTATATTAATTTTATGTTAAAGTATCAATGATTAAGCAAGATAATGCTTTCTTGGTTTTAACAGTCAATAACTGGGATTTTAGACTTTAACTTTTCTTTAAAAATAAGATACTAGTCTTGCTCACGATCATAATAAACTAATATTATTTCTTACCAATGTCCTTTTGTCATCCTTTATCATCAGAGTGACTCTTTCTTCTGTCCATCTCTGTCAGTTCTTCTAAAACAATGTTTGCTACCCTGATAAAGTTATTTTTATAATTTTGGTCCCCTTGAAAGTGCATTGGGTTGCAGAATCAGCCTGGCAGCGGACTTGCACAGCCATTGGAGAACTAGCAAGGAGCACTGATTAATTCCACAGAGGAGGGCTGATAGTCCTTACATCAGGCTTACCCTGCATTTTGGGACTTTTGGGACAAAGCTCCTAACCACTGAGATCTGCCAGCTAATCAGAAGCTGGGAAATCTTCATTGCCACCAGCACACCCAGGAAGAATGGCCACTGCAAGCTAATGCACCCATGATTGCCGAAATACTCCAGGCTGAAGGTGAGGGAGATGGAATGAGAATGCCAGACAGGGACAAAGAAGTTGGGTGATTATGCACAAGCAGGTGGCATTCCATGGCCGCCTTCTCGCCCATGTCAGATCCCTCGAATGGACATAAAATGCCTGACAATGATGGCACTCTCCTCAAGGAACGACAGGAAACCTCAACAGAATATTCTGGACAAATTTCCAGAGAAATGGGAAAGCCATGTGGCTTTGACTTAATGCCTGTGTCACCTATAACTTGATATGTCCTCAGGGATAATGGGTGACAAGTGGTGTCCCGCAGGGCTCAGTGTTGGGGCTGCACATTTTCACTTTATATATTAATGATCTGGATGAAGGGACTGGGGGCATTCTGGAGAAATTTGCCAATGATAAGAAGTTAGGTGGACAGGCAGGTAGTACTGAGGAGGTGGGGAAGCTGCAGAAAGATTTGGACAGTTTGGGAGAGTGGTCCAGGAAATGGCTGATGAAATTCAACGTGAGCAAATGCGAGGTCTTGCACTTTGGAAAAAGAATACAGGCATGGACTATTTTCTAAACGGTGAGAAAATTCGTAAAGCCGAAGTGCAAAGGGTTCTGGGAGTGTTGGTCCAGGATTCTCTAAATGTTAACTTGCAGTTTGAGTCCATGATTAAGAAAGTGAATATAATGTTCTCATTTATCTCAAGAGGGTTGGAATATAAAAGCAGCAATGTGCTTCTGAGACCTTATAAAACTCTAGTTAGGCCCCATTTAGAATACTGTGTCCAGTTCTGGGCCCCACACCTCAGGAAGAACATACTGGCATTCGACCGTGTCCAGCGGAGATTCACATGGACGATGCCTGGAATAGTAGGCCTAACATATGATGAACGGCTGAGGATCCTGGGATTGTATTCATTAGAGTTTAGAAGTTTGAGGGGAGATCTAATAGAAACTTACATGATAATGTATGGCTTAGAAAGCGTGGACGCTGGGAAGTTGTTTCTGTTAGGCGAGGAGACTAGGACCCGTGGGCACAGCTTGAGAATTAGAGTGCATCAGTTTAGAATGGAAGTGAGGAGTCATTTCTTCAGCCATAGAGTGGTGGGCCTTTGGAATTCATTGCCACGGCGCGCAGTGGAGGCTGGGACATTAAATGTCTTCAAGGCAGAGATTGATAAATTCTTGATCTTGCAAGGAATCAAGGGCTATGGGGAGGGTGTGGGGAAGTGGAATTGAAATGCCCATCAGCCATGATTAAATGGTGGAGTGGACTAGATGGGCTGAATGGCCTTACTTCCACTCCTATGTCTTATGGGTGTTGCTTAATCCCTTTTACCCTTCGACTTAACCAGAGGAGATTTAGTTGCTGCTGGGATACTGATTTACATCCTCTCCCACAATTAATTTGTCGCAATAACCATGGATCGGCCATAAAAGGCTTTCTTAAAATCCACGCCATGACTCTGTAGTGCCAATTATATTAAATTCATTTATCTTTTTTTGTGTTGCTGATTTACCTATCTTATTATAAATAGGCAATGTGATTGGATATACAGCCTTTAATTTTTGAGAACAATTTACTGCAGATGCTGAAACCTGAACTGAAATCAAAAATGCTGGAGATCGTACGGTCAGGCAGCATCCATGGAAAGAGAGCAAGCTAATGTTTTGAGTCTATGTGACTCTTTGTCAGAGGATAGATTTATCCAAACGTGAAACATTAGCTTGTTTTCTCAGCATGGATGTTGCCTGACCAGCTGTGCACTCCAGCATTTCTTGTTTTCAGTCTTTAATTTATGTTTTATAATCTCTTTCCTTTACAATAATCTTATTTGGTGTGGCACCATTGCCATAAACACTCTGTTCTTTCCTGCCACTGTTTGTATTTACCCAAATTGTTACTATGCCCTATTTCCCTGACTTCACTATTCAGATTTCTAAACTCCCTTTCACCTAATTCCTCCACTCCTCCCTCTAGCTTAAGGCGCAAAATATATGATGTTGAATCCAGTCCAGGTTAAAATGAGCCCTTTCCAATGGAACATATTTGCCCAGTATTTTACCAGAACCACATCAAAAACCCTTCTTACTCCACATCCCCTAGTTGCATAATTCTCTAATTTGTTTATACCTGTGACAATTGGCAGATGGCTCAGGGCACAATCCAGAGATTACTATCCTTGAGATGTTGTATTTCAATTTAGCTTCCACTTTCTCAACAGAAAATCATTCCTAGCTTTAGCTACAGTCATTGGTTTCTCCATGGATTGTCACAAAACAATTGGCTTCTCCCATTCTGTGCTCATCTCCACAAGAAAATGTCTTTCTTCCTAGCATCAGTCAGGCAACACATCCGTTGGAACTCCAGGTTGTGGTTCCAGAGAAGATTATCTATTCTCCTGACTATACTGGCTCCCAGCACCCTCTGACAGTCCTCATCACCTTCTCAATCGTACTCTATAGTCACTTTGTCCGTATATTTTGCAGTGTTTATTTTCCTCCATGTGGACAGCAAGCATCTTGTGTTGTCAATTACAGTCAAGGTAGGCTCCTCTATCGCTGTATATTTGAGTCCTGTATCTGCCTGACTCACGTTCTCATTCTCCAGCCCCTTGGCAATTGAACAATTCCAATAAAGTTCTACTTCAGCTCAAGGGTGTGATTGCCTCAGAATGTTTGCATCTCAAACTCCAGTTCAACAACCAGGAGCCAAAACTACCTGAGCTGCAGACAGTTCCTGCTGATATAACTGCTCGGGATTGTGATGTATTCAACAACCTCCCACATTCCACTGTCACAGCACACCATCTGCCCCACCATGCCTCTTTAATCTTATTTATTTATTTGATCCATGAATTAGTTACTAATTTAGTGAAGTAAATGCATTACAAATTACATTGTCCTAACTTTTAGATCAAAGAAAAACACTAAATGACAATTGGAGGTAATGCAGACATGGTGAATTACTCCACTGCCCTCAACCCCCAAACTGAATTCTCATTTGTGCCAAATTTCCAAATTTGGCTCTCTGTTTGAAAAGTATTCTGTTCACCAATCAATCTTGTTCAGAGACTTTGTGATTCTTATCCAAGTTCGAATTGCCTGGCTTCCTGCTACAGTAATTAGTACCCATTCAGGCAATTACGTTCAGCTGATTGAATGTTAACTGCCACCGACAGGCAGTTTCTGTTAGCAAGATGTCTTAAGTAACATTCAGTTTCTTATACGTTTATAAAGCTCTGAGTCAGATTGTAAATGTTGAAGCATATATCAGCTTAAGCTTGTCTCCATTTGCTGGAAGATCTAACTTTAGTATTCTCTTTATGAAGCACAGCACTTATGATAATGTGCTCCAAAAGATTCATCAAATACTCTGGACTGAGCTTTGCCATTGGTTTTGAGACACTGACATTATGACTAAGCAGGTTTCCTGAGCTAGTAATCCCCAGGAAGATGATTTCTGGGAGGAGACTTTTTATTTGCTTGATGTTTAAGGGCTCTCAATGTTGAAGGCCTAGGCAGAGGGATGGAACCTTGTGGATTTCTGTACCAGAGATACAGTTGCGACTGAGATAGGTTGGAAACATAAGGCGTCCCTGGAAGTATTGATGAAATTAGTTTTATTCTCTCCTGGGATGGCGTTGTCACTAGCTGGGCCAGTATTTATTGCCTGTCCCTAGTTGCCCTTGAGAAAGCAGTGGTGAGCTGCCTTCTGGAACTGCTGTCATCCATATGCTATAGGTAGATCCACAAAGCTCTTAGGGAGGGAATTCCAGAACTTTGACCCAGTGACAATGAGGGAATGACATTATATTTCCAAATGAGGATGGCAAGTGTTTTGGAACTTGTGGCTGATGGTGTTTACATGCATGTGCTTCCCTTTCCCTTATAGACAGTAATGTTTATGGTTTTGAAAGCTGTTGTCTAAAGATCCTTAGTGAATTTCTGCAATGTATCTCGCTGTTAGTAAATGATTTTACTGAGCACCGGTGTTGGGGAGAATGGATATGTGTAGATAATAAAGTGTGACGCTGGATGAACACAGCAGGCCAAGCAGCATCTCAGGAGCACAAAAGTTGACGTTTCGGGCCTAGGTCCTTCATCAGAGAGGGGGATGGGGTGAGGGTTCTGGAATAAATAGGGAGGGGGGGAGGCGGACCGAAGATGGAGAGAAAAGAAGATAGGTGGAGAGGAGAGTATAGGTGTGGAGGTAGGGAGGGGTTAGATCAGTCCAGGGAAGATGGACAGGTCAAGGAGGTGGGATGAGGTTAGTAGGTAGGAAATGGAGGTGCAGCTTGAGGTGGGAGGAAGGAATGGGTGAGAGGAAGAACTGGCGAGGGAGGCAGAGACAGGTTGGGCTGGTTTTGGGATGCAGTGGGGGGAGGGGACGAGCTGGGCTGGTTGTGTGATGCAGTGGGGGGAGGGGAATTTTGAAGCTGGTGAAGTCCACATTGATTCCATTGGGCTGCAAGGTTCCCAAGCGGAATATGAGTTGCTGTTCCTGCAACCTTTGGGTGGCATCGTTGTGGCACTGCAGGAGACCCATGATGGACATGTTGTCTAAAGAATGGGAGGGGGAGTTAAAATGGTTCGTGACTGGGAGGTGCAGTTG
Organism: Stegostoma tigrinum; assembly: GCF_030684315.1. Lineage (NCBI taxonomy): Eukaryota > Metazoa > Chordata > Chondrichthyes > Orectolobiformes > Stegostomatidae > Stegostoma > Stegostoma tigrinum. Next base: position 81,793,943 of record NC_081361.1, on the reverse strand, counting down.
TTTATTACAAACCAAGCAGAGGTGTTCTGCAAAGCAGTCCCCAAGCCTCCACTTGGTTTCCCCAATGTAGAGGAAGCCACACCGGGTACAATGGATACAGTATACCACATTGGCAGATGTGCAGGTGAACATCTGCTTTATATGGAAAGTCACCTTGCAGCCTGGGATGGGGGTGAGGGAGGAGGTGTGGGGGCAAGTGTAGCACTTCCTGCGGTTGCAAGGGAAGGTGCTTGGTGTGGTGGGGTTGGAGGGGAGTGTGGAGCGAACAAGGGAGTCACAGAGAGAGTGGTCTCTCCGGAAAGCAGACAAGGGTGGGGTTGGAAAATGTCTTGGGTGGTGGGGTCGGATTGTAGATGGCGCAAGTGTTGAAGGATGATGCGTTGCATCTGGACATTGTATTTGGTGGGGTGGTGTGTGCGAATGAGTGGGATCCTCTTGGGGTGGTTGTGGCGGGGGCGGGGTGTGAGGGATGTGTTGCGGGAGACACGGTCAAGGGCATTCTCGACCACTGCGGGGGGAAAGTTGCGGTCCTTGAAGAACTTGGGCAGCTGGGATGTGCAGGACTGGAATGCCTCATCCTGGGAGCAACCTGGGAGCAGATGCGGCGGAAGTAGAGGAATTGGGAATAGGGGATGGAAATTTTGGAGGAGGGTGGGTGGGGGGAGGTGTATTCTAGGTTATCTGGATATTTGTAGATGTGTTGCCAATCAAGAGTGCTGCTTCATCCTGGATGGTGTCAAGTTTCTTGAGTGTTGTTGAAGCTGCACACATCCAGGCAAAGGGAAGTTTTCCATTACATTCCTGACTTATGCCTTGTAAATGGTGGGCAGAATTTAGGGAGTCGGGAGGTGAGTAACCCGCTGCTGTATTCCCAGCCTTTCCCTTGCTCTTTTTGCTGTAATATTTCAGTAGTGAGTCCAGTTCAATTTCTGGTCAATGCTAATCCCTCTCTAGGGTGTCGATAGTGGAGGATTCAGAGAAGGTATCATCATTGAAAGTCAGAATGGAGTTAGATCGTCCCTTATTGGACTTGGCCATTGCCCGGCATGTGTGGCATGAGTGTTTTTTCCACTTTTCAGCCCATGTCTGGGTACTGTCCAGGCCTTGCTACATTTGTACATTGGTTATTTCAACATCTGAGCAGTCACAAATAATGCTGAATGTTGTACAATCATTGCTAAACAACCTTACTTCTGGTCCTTATGATGGAGGGATGGTCATTGATGAAGGGAATGAAGATGTTTGGACCTAGGACACTAATCTGAGGAACTCCTGCAGAGATGTTCTAGAGCTGAGATGGCTAACCTGCAACAACAACAACCATCTTCCAAAGTGCCAGACATGACTTCAACCAATGGAGAGTTTTTCATTTGATTCCAGTTTTCCTAGGGCTCCTTAATGCTGCACTGAATCAAATGTGGCCTCAAATGTCATTTACAGCTCACTCTGAAATTCAACCCTTTTGTCCATATTTGAACCCAGGCTATCATGAGGTCAGGAGCTGAGCGGCCCTAATGGAACACAAACTGGGCGTCACTGTGCAGGTGCTGCTTGAAAGCAATGTTGATGACATCTTCTTATCACTTTATTGAGGATTAAGGGGCCATTTATCTGTTTGTCTTCCACCCTTTCCACCCAATTTCTGAGCAGGGTGACTTTCTGTGCTTACCCCGTGACACTGAACTCCTTCCACCATCCCAGAAATTGGCGTAAGAGCATGCTAACAAGTCTTTGTCATTAGCAAGCCCACTGCAAAATTGCAGGCATCTTGGAGGAGGGCATGGTGCAACAAGAAGGTTACTCAGGAAAATTTTTGGGGACGCTATGTTTGAAAATCCTTAGGTAGGGGAGCATAAAATTCTGCCTTTTATTGGCTCTCTAAATATAAGCATTTTACCAGCACTGAGAAGGAGCTTCACTGTGTGAGAAGATTGTCTGGTGAATCCTGATTGCAAGCAGAGTTTTGCACCCCTCCTAATCAGGCATTCCATGGCCCACGGAAGTTTCTACTTGCCCTCAGCACCAATGACTGACTCCAAATCAATGCCCCACAATCTCCTCCAACATCCTCCAACTCCTTAACAGGGCACGTCTGATTAGGTCCCGTGACTCCTAGCCAACACTACTTACCGTGTTGCAATAGTTACCCTTGTTGCGTGGCTGAGCTGGATGAAGTCCTAACAGTTGCCACTGTTCCTGGGGACCCTGTTAAAATTGATGGTTAGCTCTTGGAGGTGGAGCATATCCTTTTAACGGGACAGGAGCTTTAAAATGCATCCAGGGGTCTCGAAAACAACCAAAGTTCTGGTTACACCCAACCTTCCAATTCACCATTGAATTCTGAGTTCAGAGTTCTGAAGAATAATGGTATTTGACTCAAAAAATTAACTCTGTTTCTCTTTCCACAGATATTGCCAGACCAGCAAAGTATTTTCTGCTTATTCTATTTTTATTGCAGATTTTGAGCATTGTAAATATTTTGCACTTTTTTATTCAGTGACATTATTTGCAGGATCCATATTGGTCAGGTCATCAAGGAGGGCTCTATGTTTCCTCTTTGAATACTGACATTTTACATTCACTTGAGACAACAGACAAAGTTCTCTTTAATACCTCACCTGTAAGATTACAACTCTGACAGTGTTGCCTCAGTATTGTACTAAAGTGTAGAAGTGCTTAGGACTATGCAGTGGGATGTGAACACACAAATTTCATGATACAGAGATAGGAATGTTGGCAGTTTTTGGAAGTCGTAAATTCTAAGAACCCATTTTATCTTGTTTACATAATCTGAAAGACACAATTTCTGATAAAACATCACTCTGTCAACGCTGCACTGAAACTTCAGCTTAGTTTATGTAATCAAGTACTAAGAAGGTTTGGGCCATCTTGTTTCGACACTGCTTGAGCTGGAGTTTGAAAAATGGGTAACTAGTTGAAGGATCATTGCCCTCTGATCTGTCTCACAGATTGACATAATATCCAAAAAAATAGTGATAAAGATTAGATAACAGTTTCGAGAAGACAACAGACAATTCTCTGTAGTTTCTCGGTAAATGATAAGGTTTCATCACTACAGCTAATCAGATATCAGGGGCACAAATACTCGATATGAGTTACTTCAGCTTTGCAGCGAACATCGTAATATTACTTGCAGTGTTAGACAATGATTTTTGAAAGTCTTCTCTAGATTATACATTGCCTCCTGCATAAAGAAACCACAGATTTTTTTCCAATACGTTTCATTATTTTGTGGTGATTATTGTTTTATCTTAATATTTAAATAAACTGTCAATTACCCTGGATGTTGTAAAACTGTTCAATCAGAATTATATAACATTTTGTAGTTTCTAAGATACTTACCTTTATTAGCTGAACCGTAGAGTTGAAGAGCAGCAAGCTTATGCTGGAACTGTGTAAAACATTGTTTAGACTGTAGCTAGAATATTGTGTAGAGTTCTGGAATCCACATGATAGGAGGGATGTGATTGATCTGGAGAGAGTACAGGGGAGATTTGCCAGGATGTTGCCTAGGCTAGAAAATTTAGTCATGAAGAGAGATTGCATTGATTAGGACAAATAAAGCAGAGGAGATTGAGGGAGGTCATGATTGAGATGAATAAAATGGTGAGCAGCATAGATTGGGTAGGCAAGAAGTGATATTTCTCCTTGATGGAGGGATTAATGATAAGGGGAGATGGATTTAAGATAAGAGGCAGGAGATTTAGAGGGAATGTGAGGAGGTTAGTGGGGATCTGGAACTCACTGACTGTAAAGGTTGTAGAAACCTTCATTACATTTAAGAAGTATTTAGATGCGCACTTGCAATGCCAAGGCATACTAGATTATGGGTCAAGTGCTGAAAAATGGTTGAGAATAGTTAGGTGGCTTTTTTTTTGACTGGCCCAGCCTCATAGAACCATACAGTGCAGAAGCAGCCTTTGGCTCATCAGGTCTGTACTATCAAAGTCTCACTAAATCTGCACGACTCAACTTTCCAGCATTAAACCCACAGTCTTGAATGTTACAATATTTCAAGTGCTCATCCGACTATGTTTTAAAGGTTGCAGGCAATCCACAAACCCATTGCACACAATGAAGGTTGAAAGGCCCTTTAGTACACAATTACATTTAAGGATTTGGCTTCCTTTACTACTTAATGTTCAATTAAGGTTTGCACATACACTGGCGATCTTTATGTGCATTATCATTTAATAAATGATAATATTGTTACTCATATATTTATATTCATAAAGATAAAATGCTGCAGGTGCTGTAAATCTGAAACAAGCACACAACACTGGAGAAACATAGCAGGCCTCTCAGCATTTGTGGAGAGACAAACAGAACTAACGTTTCGAGTCAAGTGTGACTGTTCTTTAGAACAGAAAGGTGTTGAAAAATGAATTATTTTCATGTGTTTGACAGAGGAGGAGCAAGAGGGCAGTTGATATGGAGACCCAATATGAAACATAAAGTGGTTGTTGAAAGAAGAGAAAGAGACGTAAATGGATGTAAATTGAGGTGAAAAGAAGAGAATTAGTTCTTGCTATTAAGTGCAAAGTAAGCAAAATAGAAAAATGACAACTGTTGGGCAGGAGGGGAAGAGAAGTTTAGAAAAATAGAGGGGAGACATAAAGTGGTCAGTTTACGAAGTTAATGAATTTCATGTTGCGCCTTGAGGCTGTAAAATGCCTAAACAGAAGATGAGGTGCTGTATCTTAAGCTTGTGCCGTGCTTGTTTGGAACATTGCAGCAGGCTCATATGAGAAATGTTAGCCTGAGAGCAAGGTGGTTTATTGTAATGGGAAGAAACTGGGAGGCCTGTTTCATTCCTATAGACTGAGTAAGGCATTTTGCAGGACAGTCACCGAGTCTGCATTCACCAATATAAAAGAGAATGTGAGCAGTGAATGCAGTAGACTAGATTAAAAGAATTACGAGAAAAATACTGCCCCATCTGGAAGGTGTTTTTGAGGCCTTGGACAGTGAGGAGGCAGGCTGTGAATGGGTAAGTATTATACCTTCACGGTGGTTCAGTGGTTGGCACTGCTGCCTCACAGCGCCAGGGACCAGGGTTCGATTCCATCCTCGGTCAACTGTCTGTGTGGAGATTGCACATTCTCCCTGCGTCAGTGTGTTTCCTCCGGGTGCTCTGGTTTCCTCTCACAGTCCAAAGATGGTCAGGCTTGGTGGATTGATCATGCTACATTGCCCATAATGTTCAGGGTTGTGTAGACTACGAGGATGGGTTTGGGTGGGATACTCTGAGGGTTGGTGTGGACTTTGTTGGACCAAAGGGCCTGTTTCCACACTGTAGCAGATTCTATGAACTCTATAAGATGACACTCGAAAGTTCCATGGGAGAGCAAGGAAGTGTTAGGAGAGTTGAAGGAATGGGCCAGGGTATCACAAATGGAACAGTCCATCCTCAGCGCTGACAGTGGAGGGGAGGGAAGAATCCTGCTGACAGAAGTGCTAAATGATGATCCTTTGAATGTGAAGACTGGTGGGATGTAAATTAAAGACAAGTGGACCCCTATCATTATTCTAAACTGAAGACAAAGGGGTGAGGACAAAAGTGCAGGAGATAGCCTTCAACTGTGTCCAACCCTATGCTTATTACAGTGAAGAAGGAATTGAGGGGGAAAAATGCAGTGCTACTCGGTAGAAGGTGGCATCATCTGGATAGAAGCAATGGAGATGTAGAACCTGGGAGAATGCAACAGAATCTTGAAGGATGCAGGTGTACTCAAAGCAAGTGTCAGAATAAATAAATATATACATCTTGCTAAATAATTTTCTGAATGTCAAATTGCATAATGTTATAACTAATATCTAGTTTTATACTTCATTGATCCATTGATTAAAATGTTATCTGAAATTACTCTCTGATTTCATAATCACTTTAAAGACATTAATAATGTATGAACAAGACCTGACAGGGGAAGGAAGGCATCCAAGTTCACAAACTCAGATGGAGAGAGTCTTGTTGAAATGCTTTCAATATAAAGGACTTCCTATATCCAGGTAACGAATACCTTAACTAAGTTGCGATAGCTCTGGAATTTATTAAAAGCTGTGGACATGTGTGAAACTGTAAACAGTGAAAAACCTGAAAAGGTCTGGGAAGGACAGATTGTGCCAAAAGGTTACAAACATTTTCCAGGTCTGTTTCCCTGTTGTACTTGAAGAGAGAAATGAGCATGAATGGAGTTAGTATTCTGTTTAATTCGCTTGTGGAATGTGGGCATCATTGCCCAAGCCAACATTCACAGCCATTCCTAATAGCCCAGAGTCCAAATAAGAGCCCAACACGTTGCTGCGGGTCTGGCATCACATAGACATAGGAACATAGGAGCAGGAGTAGGCCATTTAGACTGTCGAATCTGCTTTGCCATTCAATAAGATCATAGCTGATCTATGGCTTAACTCCTTATGCCTGCTTTGGGCCTGTATCCATCGATACTTTTGCTTAATAAAAATTTGTTCATCTCAGATTTAAATTTAACTATTGAATTGGATGGACTGTTGTTAAGAAAGAGTGTTCCAAACCGCCACTACCCTTGAGTGCAGAAGTGCTTTCTAACATCGCTAATGAATGACCTGGCCCTAAGTCTTAGACTATGTCTCCTGGTTGTAGAAAATTCAAACAGTGCAAATAGTTTATATTTGTCTACCTTGTCTTTGCCTGTCAATATCCATAATGCTCCAAATTCTACAGAATAAAGGCCCAATTTTTCTAATCTTTCTTCGTAAATTAACCCCCGAAGTCCATTCTTGTAAACCTGCGCTGAACTCCCTCCAGGACCAAAACATCTTTCCTGAGATGTGATGCCAAGATCTGGTCACAGTAATCTAAGTGGGATCTAACTAGGGTTTTGTATAACTGCAACATAACGTCTGCATCCCTATACTCCAGCCCTTTAGAATGAAAGTCATCATTTCATTAGCTGCCTTGACTATTTTCTGCCCCTGTTCATAGCATTTTAAAGAGCTATTCACCCTAGCCTACAAATCCCATTACACATTTGCTGAATTTAACTTTGTGCCTTCTAAAAGAATACCTTAATCTATCCTTTTTCCGTCCAAAGTGGATAACCTCTCAGTTGCTTATATTAAAATCCATCTGCCGTATCTTTGCCAATTTATCTAATCTATCAATATCCTGTTGTAATTTTATGCTGTTGTCAACATTGTCTACAATGCTGCCCAATCTTGTGTCATCGATAAATTTGGACATATGTTGTTTTGTCATTTTCATGCCATTATCCAAGTTAACAATTCTTGTGAATAGGTGAGGCCTCAAAACAGATCTCTGCAGGACACCACTATCATATTCTGCAAATTTGAGTGCTTGCTCATAACTCCAATTCTCTGTTTCCATCTCTCAACCAATTTCCTAAACATGTCGGTTGTTTGCTCTCAGTTCCATGGGCTTCCAACTTAGCAAACTGGCTTTTATAAATGATTCTATCAAAAGCTTTCTGAAATCCAAATTAATAACATCCATTGGCTTATCCGCTTTCCACCACTTTTGTCCCTTCTTCAAAGAACTCCCAAGGTTTATGAGGTGCGACCTATCCTTCAGGAATCTATGCTGCTCTCCCTGGTTAACTATAGGCCAGGCCAGGTAAGAATGATAGATTTCTTTCCCTTTAGGATGTTAGTGAACCAGTTCAACAGTGGTCACCAGAAGGCTAGTTGTATTTTTAAATCTCCAGATTTCACCATATGCAATCGAAGCATTAGATACCATATCCCCTGAACATTAGGCTGGAGTCCTGGATTACTATTTCAGTGACATTACTGCTATGCCTCAACTTGAAACCCTGGTTACCTTTAACTTTTTTTCTTAGTCATGAATGCAATTACCTCCTCTTGCAAACTTTCTTACTCTCTGGAATATATTAAGTGGGAGGAATTGACTACCTCCTTAAATCAACTGTTTTAATTTTTAGATAACACAGTGTGAAGCTGGATGAACATAGCAGGCCAAGCAGCATCTGAGGAGCAGGAAAATTGATGTTTTGGGTCAAGACCCTTCTTCAGAAATGGAGGAGGGGAAGGGGATTCTGAAATAAATAGGGAGAGAGGGGAGTGGATTGAAGATGGATAAAGGAGAAGATAGAGTGAGAGGAGACAGACAGGTCAAAGAGGTGGGGTTGGAGCCAATGAAGGTGATTGCTGGTGGGGAGGTTGGTAGGGAATAGGTTGGCCCAGGGAGGATGGACAGGTCAAAAAGGCAGGATGAGGTTAGTGGGTAGAAGGTAGGGGTGGGGCCTGAGGTGGGAGGAATGAATAGGGAGGCAAGGACTAGCTGAGATAATGGGAACTGCAGATGCTGGAGAATCCAAGATAACAAAGTGTGAAGCTGGATGAACACAGCAGGCCAAGCAACATCTCAGGAGAACAAAAGCTGATGTTTCGGGCCTATACCTCTCTGGTGAAGGGTCGAGGCCCGAAACATCAGCTTTTGTGCCCCGAAGATGCTGCTTGGCCTGCTGTGATCATCCAGCCTCACACTTTGTTATCAGGGACTAGCAGAACTGGTTTTGGGATGTGGTCGGGGCAGGGGAGATTTTGAAGCTTGTGAAGTCCGTATTGATGCCCTGGGGCTGCAGGGTTCCCAAGCGAAATATGAGATGCTGTTGCTGCATCTTTCAGGTGACGTCATCGTGGCAATGCAGGAGGCCCAGGATAGACAAGTCGCCCGAGGAGTGGGGGGAGAATTGAAATGGTTCACGACTGGGAGATGTCGTTGTTTGTTGCAAATTGAGCGTAGGTGTTCCACAAACTGGTCCCCAAGCATCCGCTTGGTTTCCCTAGTGTAGAGGAGGTCACAATGGGAACAGTGGGAATGATTTCAACTGCCCCCTTCCCCTGACTCCTCTGTTCTAATTTTTAGTCTGTCTGCCAGTCTACTAGGAGAGTCTGTATGCATATTAAAATTATCCATGATTAGTGTTGTAATTTCTGACAAGGCCTCTATTTCCTGGTTTATATTGTGCCTGACTGTGGAACTACTGTTTGAGGACCTAGAGATTACTCTCACCAGTGAGTTCTTTACCTCTCTATTTCTTACATGTACCCAGACTGATTCTACGCCTTGATCTCCAGTGCCAAACTATATATTTTTTACGACAGCAGTGGTCGCTTCCTTTTACAAACAAGGCTCCACTACCTCCTTCCCCTATCAGTCCATCCCTCCGAAATAGTGAAAGTACATTTTATGTAGTCAGCTCCCAGGCCTGGTCTCCCTGTAACAATGTCTCAGTAATTGCCATTTGTCCCTTCTTGCACAGTAAGCTCATTGATTTTCCTTTGAATATTACACATGTTCAGAAACAAGGTTTTCCATTTGTCCTATTTTCAATTTTCCTCACACTTGAGCAACTCCTTGGTGCAGTTTGAAATTTGCGCACTCTGTCATTTCCTTTAATTTTTGAGCAAACATCAACCTAAACCAGCTCTCTTGCCTTCTCCTTACACTTTGATTTTTTAAAAATATCAATATTCCATGCAACTGAACCCTTCATTCCACCCTCTCACAATTTAATTCATACGCCTATCAATAATGCTACTTGTACAATTTGCCAGGACTCTTGTCCCAAGATTATTCAAGCTATGACTATACCAATGGAATAGCTCTCTCTTTCTCCAGTTCAGGTGCTAATATCCCATAAGTTCTAATTCCCTGCTCCAGCAAACAACCTTTGAGCCACAGAGTTACTCCTTTAATCTTTTTAACGCTGCGCCAAATTAGCAAAGCTAAGGGATGTCGTATCACCAAGGTCAGTTGCAGGCTGGAGGATTGGGAGATACTTAACCACCATAAACGGTTCCTAAAAAGAAAGAAATAAAAATAAATAAGTATATAAAAGAGAGTAACTAATGTGAATATTGATCCATTAGAGGTTGAGACTGGGGAGTTAGTAATGAGTAAAACAGAAATGGGAGAGAGAGTAAAGTAATGTTTTGACTCAGTTTCCGTGGTGGAGATCACTGAAATCATCCCGTAATAGCAGATAATGCAGAAGTTATGGAAAAGGAGGAATGTCAAATAATTATCATCTGTGGGGAAGAATACTAAGCAAACTATTGGGATTAAAGGCAGGTAAATCCTCAGGGCTTTTTTTCAGGTTCTTAAAGGAAGTGGGAGTTGAGGTATGGCATGCACTGGTTATAATTCCAAATTTCCCTGGATGCAAGAAAGGTTGCAGTGAATTGGAAAAATGCTAACATAATACCCTTATTTAAAAAGGAAGGAGGCAGAAAGTAAAGTATTGCAGATGAGTTAGTTTAATGTCTGTGCTTGGGTATTGTCAGAATTAATTATCAATTATTAATTATTAATTATCACTGGGACATTTAGAAAGTCAAAACACAATCCATCAGAGTCAGCATGATTTTATAAAGGTTAAGTTATGTGTTACTAACTTGATAGAATTCTTCAAAGATATAAGTAAAAGTGAATAATGGGGATCTTGTTGATGTAATATATCAGAAGGCATTTAATAAGGTACCACACAAAAAGTTAATAAAAAAGGTAAGAGCACATAGAGTTGTGAGTAATTTTTTTTAGTGTCAATAGAGGATTGGTTTACTAACAGAAAGCAGAAAGTTGAGATAAAAATAGGTCTTTTGTCTGGCTGGCAAGATATAACTAGTGGGTTGTCACAAGATTCTATCCTCAGGCCCTAACAATTTATATTCCGTATTAATAATTTGGATACAGGAACAGGATATATTACTGTTGAGTTTTCAGATGACATTAAAATAGGTAGAAGAAAAGTTTCAACTGAAGAAATAAGATACTAACCAATCGGTTATATATACGTTAAGAGAATAGGTCAAAATTTGGCAGTTGGATTTAATCTGAATGAGAATGACGTTATCCATTTTGTTTGGAAAAATGAAAAGGGAACTCATTATTTAAATGGGGGGATCTAGATGTTCTTATGCCTGACTACCAGTATGCAGGTAAGGAGGGTAGATTTAGTTTTTGTACTGATTGCTAAAGGAATGAAATAAAGAAGTAGAGAAATGTTGTTACAATTGTACAAGGCATCTAGAGTACTGCAGATAACAAAGTTTAGAGCTGAATGAACACAGAAGGCCAAGCAACATCTTGGGAGCACAAGAGCTGTTATTTCAGGTCTGGACCCTTCATTTCTCTTGAAGTGTCTAGGCCAGAAACGTTAGCTTTTGTGCTCCTGACATGCTGCTTGGCCTGCTGTGTTCATCCAGCTCCACACTTTGTTATCTCGGACTCTCCGGCGTCTGCAGTTACCATTATCTAGAGTACTGCATATTGTTTTGGTCCTCTTACATGAGGAAGGATGTAATTGCATTCGAGAAAGTCAGTGAAGATTTTCCAGACTAATTCCTGAAGTGAAAGGTTTGTTTTCTGAGAAGAACTTGAGCAATTCGGGTTTATACTCATGAGAGTTTAAAAGGATGAGGGGAGAAATAATTGAGGCATATAAGATGCTACAGAAGATTCACAAAGTGGGTGTAGAAAAGATGTTTCTCCTTGTGAGGCAATCTAGAATGAGAAGCCATAGTTTTTCACAAAGGTGTGGCAGATTTAAGAGTGGTGAGGAGAAATTACTTCACTGAAACAGTCATGTATTTGTGGAATTCATTCTACCTGAGAGTTGTGGATGCCAGGACAAAAAAAAACTAAGGAGATAGACAGATATTTACTTAGTAATGGGTCAAAGGATTATGGGAAGTAGGTAGGACAATATAATTGAGGCCAAGATGAGATCAGCCATATTTGTAATAAAGGACAGGGACTGAATTGCTGGCGTCTTCTCTTAGATCATTGGTCCGTATGCCATCATCTCCCCTTAGTATTCATGTTTCAAAAGAGACAGTTTGCAGGTGGGAGGAGCAATCATCTAGATGTATTGGGCTGAGGTCAGCAATCAAGATGGTAATTGGGACGATGATAGAGATTTCCAGCCATAATTGGCATCTTTCCTAGTGTTGTGAAGGTTTGGATAGAGATACACTTCCTCCTGTCTGCCCAGAGGAAAGCTAAAACAGACAATTACCTGGTGGACCTGACATCTCCAGCCTTACTGTTACTACCAGGCCTCCCCATCACTAAATGACCAAAAATAAGTCAAGATAATATCAAAATGGACAGCAGGAGTTACTTTAAGTATATAAAGTGAAAACAGGCCCATTACAGAATGGGGCTGTGTAAAAAATAATATGGTGAACCAGGAAAGGCAGAGGAAATAAATCATTATTTTGTACCATTTCATACAATAGAAGACATCAATAGCATTCTAAAGATGCTAAATAGCCAATGTAATAAGGTGGAGAGAGATAATAAACACAATAACTATTACTACAATAAAGGTACTAGGGAAACTAAGGTCATCACAGATCGTATAAGTTCCCTGGCGGTGATGGGTTGCATCAGGATTTTAAAGGAAGTAATGCAGAGATATTGCTTGACCTGGTTGTAATCTTCCAAGAATCCTGTAAGAGTCCCAGATGGTTGAGAAATTACCAACTACCTTATTCAAAAAGGGAAGGAGACAAAAGAAAAACATGTAAATTAACATCTATCATTTGGAAACCATTCAAATCTATTACAAAAGATGAAATAATAGAGCATTCTGAAATGCATAATATGATCAAACAGAATCATCATTGCTTCATGAAAGGGAAAACCATGCCAGAAAAATATATAAAAATTCTTTGAGGTGGTAATAGCAGGTTAGAGTAAAATCCCTCCAGTGTGGAAGCAGGCCGTTCGGCCTATCGAGCACCACCAACACTCCAAACTGCAACCCCCCCACCCCCTGAACCATTTTATCCCTATAACCTTGCATTTCCCAACTAGCCTGTACGTCCCTGGACACTATGGGTCAATTTAGCATGGCCAATCCACCTAACTAACATATCTTTGGACTGTGGGAGGATTCCAGAGCACCTGGAGGAAACCCATATAGACACTGAGGGATCGTGCAAACACAACACAGGCAGTCACCCAAAGTTAGGATCAAACTGGAGTCCCTGGCACTGTGAGGGCAGCAGTACTAACCAGTGAGTTAGTGTCTGCCCACGGGGTGGATAAAGGGGAAGATGTTGATGTCATGTATTTGGATTTTCACAAAACATTTGACAAGATACCACAGAGGCTTTGTAATAAAGTAAGAGCTTGCGCTGTTGAAGGTAGTATACCCACATGGACAGAGGATTGCCTAAGAAAGAGGAGACAAAGTTGGGGTTTAATGGGGGCATCTTCAAGATGGCAGCCTGTGCCTAACAGAGTGCTGCAGAGATCAGAGCTGTGGCCACAATTATTTACAGTGTATATCAAAGCCTTAGATGAAGAAAGCAAACTTCCTGTAGAAAGTGTGTAGATTAAACAAAAATCAGTGGGAAGACAAGTGGCGAGGATGACACAAAGAGCCTGCGGAAGGATATGAACAGGTTAAGTGAGTGCGATAAATTTTGGCAGATGGAATATGTGGGGTTAATCACTTCGGTAGGACAAGTAGAGGAAATTGTTACAATTTAGAGGGAGAAAGATGATGAAAGCTACAGTGTAGAGGTACCTGAGGGCTCTGGCACGTGAATCACCAGAAGCTAGTATTCAAAATCAGCAAGGAATAGGGATGGTAAATGGAAATTCTGGCCTTCATTTCAAAGGGAATGCAGTTTCTAGACAAAATGGTACAAAGCTGTAGTAACTGTATGAGTTGTATGATATCCAAAATACTCTGAACAGATTTAGTACCCTTGTTTAATATATATTGGTATTGGAGGCAGGCAAGAGATGGTTTTTTAGATTGATCACTGGCACACAGGGATTTTCTTTTGGGGAGAGATTATAGTTTGGGTCTATATTCGTTGGAGTTTAGAAGAATTTGCGAAACAACCTTATTGAAACATGCAAGAATCCTAAGTGGTTTGACACCTGTGGTCGAGATTGTTTCCCGTTGTGGGAGATCCTGAAACCATTCAGAATAAATTCTGGGTAAGGAGGCATCCATTAAAGACAGCGATGAGGAAGAGGGTTTTTTTTCTGTCAAACGGTAGTGGATCTGTCGGGGTTGTCAAGGCTTGATAGTTAATTGTATTCAAGCCTGAGATTTACAGATTTTTAATGAAAAGGGGAATCAGGGGATATGGGGTGAGGGCAGGAAAGTAGAGTTTAGGATTATCATATCAGGCACGTTCTCTTTGAAAGACAGAGCAGACTTGATGGGCTGAATGACTATTGCTGTTCCTACATTTTATGGTCACTGGGAATCCCATGCAACAACAGTCCAATTTAAATGAGACTCACATCTGCACTGTGGGAGTCCAATTTATTTACGTTAATTAAATATTCCATCTCCCTCTCTGACACAGAGTCAGATTTCTTGACATCCACTACAATGAAACAATATTTTAAAAAACTTAATTCATTTTCACAACCTGTTTTTCATGCTTAATTATTGAACCACACAACTGACCTGACCTACTGTCAGTGCATAGTGGTCAATGTTAAGGCCATTATTTCTACTGTTAATCCTCCTTGAGGCTCGCTATCAAATGTATTTTCCACTTTTAAGGAAAAATTGCCAACATTTGAATTAAGGAGTACAATTGGGAAATCCATTCCTTTTGTTCAGGCTGGAAATTTGTATCCATTCCTTCCGCGTACTCAGCTGAATTTAACTCATTTCATTGTTTTCTAATTGACATCAAGACAGAGAAAGCATGTTGATGTGTGGAATTCCTACAGCGTTGCTTCCATTGGGTCTCATAGAAGCTATTATTGAGTGGCTCCCTACAGAGAGGAGTGACCTGTAATTGCAAGCCACTATATGATTGCAAAATGCTACATCCAGGACTATTTTTAGGATTATATCTCACAGCAGGAGAACACTTTATGTTGTAATTATTTTTCAGTCTTTTCTTTGACAGCTGGCAAGCTGCAAAATCAATTTCGTATCACGTGGAGTTAAGCAGGTCAGTAAATCTATAGAATTCACTGCCATAGAAGGCTGCGGAGGCCAGGTCATTGCCTACATTTAAAATGGAGATAGATAGGTTCTTGATTTTCAAGGGGATCAAGGGCTACTGGGGAAAAGTGGAAGATGTGGTTGAGACATTTATCAGCCATGATTGAATGGCAGAGCTGACTCGATGGGCTGAACGGCCTAATTTCCACTCCCAAGTCTTATAGTCTTACGATCTTAAGACAGTTGCCAACCACCAAATTCTGAAAGACAATTAATGGATGATAATAAACGCTGGTCTTGCTCATGACACTCACATTCCATGAATGAATGAAATAGTTGTGATGTTCTATTTAACAAGGGATTACTTTATTTCTATGAAGAGTGGTGGAGATAAAATAGGAAAGCAAATCAGGGGAGAATAAGATAGATCCCATGTAGCTTCATCAGTCCCAATTATATGTTCTGGAACTGATATCCAAACATTGTTTCCAGAGCTCTCAATTGTTTGAACAAGTAGTCTTTGAGTTCTATCAGGACTAAAAGCATGATTTGCAAATACACTCTTTCATGAGCACAGCTTTCCAGGTGGCAATGAAGGTGACAGCTGCTCTCACCTTCCATCCTTCTGGTTTCCATCAGCTCCGTGAGGCTTTTACTGCAAGCCACAGCCCAGCTATCATATCTAATTGTATGAAAGAGGTGGCAGCTGCCTTACTTAAGGTGGCAGATCACCATATCAATTTTTGTGACAAAGAAAGGGAAATTGAACATAGTATAATCTTCATGCTTTTGTTTTTCTTTTTTTGCCTTAGGTCCTGGAATTAACAATTAACAAATCTGGTGAAATGTGTGCACTTCCTCAGGATGCAATTACATTCCAAATTGGAAGGGATGTGTACTGTTAATGTAAGTAGTCTCTGATAGAGAGTAGACATGCACATACGTATTTGTTAATTTCCAAAATCCCCTGATGATGCACTCATTCCTTTGGGTCTATACATTAGGTTGAGCAATGAACGGTGACTGTGATCTTCAGTCAGATTCGTCAATTCAAGAAGTTGCTCAGTTGATTTAACCATAACAACATCAGTTTGAAGAATCAGAAACTGATGTAGAAGTGGGGAAAGTACTGAAAGAATAGGAAACAGTGATTAATATGTAACTTCAGTTAAATGAAAGTTGAACTCAACTGAAAAATACGAAACATTATCCACTAAGTATGCTGCAAGCTTTTAACACTTGTCACATAATTGTAAGACAGATATTGATTTATAACATAATATAATATGGCTAATTGTAAGTTGGTATGAATTAATATATAATTACATAATTTTCTGGCATCTACTGCTAATTATTATGAAATGAACTTGCATGAATTGTATCATAGTACTTATGCATTTTGTCATTTAAATGCATAAATATGGAAATTCTCATAGGACAACAGCTGAAGAAACTGTTTGCTGTCTGTACATTGTAGAGATTAATGTAAAATGAATGTCTGAACCACCTGGGACCTCAGTGAGTAACATTGCATAATAGATTCCAAGCTGTTGGTTTAAATCTCTGCTTTCAAGTTGCTTACTATGAATAGACAGTGCTACAAAGTAAATTGCAATTCATGAGTCATAACAAACTTTTCACTTGAAAATCTTATCAAAAGATAAGAACTATGTACAACACATGACTCTTATTATGCCTTTACATTATTTTTAATTATTTCCTATTAGCTATATAAGGAATATTGGCAGTATCCTTACATTAAAAACAACAACAAGGACTTGTCTTTAACATAAAATGATTTTAATACAGGACAAGATGACAAGATACATCAAATGGGTATAATTAAACAAAAGCTGACACCAAACTAAATTTGGATGCAAGACGTGAAGGCCTCGTAAAAGAGAGACGTCAAAAGGAGAGAACTAAAGACAGAGACGTTAGGAAATGAAAAGATTTACCAAGTAGATTCTTTGAGTTATTCAGCTAAGGACATGATTTTATGTATTGAAGACATTAGACAGTGCATAGAGACCAGATGTAGAGAAACCATAAGCTTCTAGGTTTAGAGTAACCGCCAGAAATAGGGGTAGAGAGGATGTTTAAATATTTTAACATAAGGATAAGAATTTTTAAATTGTGACCTTGGTGGCCTGGGAGCCGATCTAGGTCAGCCAGCCCAAGCTTGATGTGTGAATGGAATTTGGTGCAAGCTTTGATAATGGCAGCAGAGATTGGAACAATTGAAATATGTGGCAGGTATGTGGCAAGTTGGGAGACTAGCCAAGAAAGTATTTAAACAGTCATGTCTGGAGGTAACAAAAGTATGAATGAAACATTCAGTCGTCAGTTGGCTGAGGAAGAAGCAGAGAAGGGCAATATTGAATCTCAGTTCAAAGGTGAAACTAGACATTCTTTGTAATGGCGAATATGGACAGTTGGGAGTACAACCCATGGGATGTCATAGATGAAAAAAGTTCAGTTTAGCCTGGGGAAAGGTCTGAGAGAGGGGTGAAATTAACAGTCTGAAATGGAATTCCTGGTGAGGAACAACGACAATAGCTTTCTCAATATTTAATTTGAGGAAACCATAATTTATCCAGGACTGAACGTCAGACCAACAGACTGACAACATATTGGCAGTGGAAGGCTCAAGAGAGATTGTGGTGCAGTGGAGCTAAGTGCTGCAACTGTACATGTGGAACCAAATGCCTTGATTCTGAATTAGGTTACCAAGGGGCAGCATTTGGATGAGAAGTCAGTGGAGACCAAGAACATATCCTTGGGCAACTCCAAAGGCCTGTGGCAATGTAAAGTATTACCTAAAATATTTAATTCCATTATCTAATATCAGTAAATATAATTAATTATACATGAGGACAATGAAGATGATGCATAATTTAACAAAGGAAATAGGATGTGCACTTGAAAGAAATAAATGTACAGGGCTATGGGGATAGCACTGTGGAATGGAAGTGATTACATTGCTCCATAAAGAGTCGGCACAGATCGATTTGCCAAATTGCCTGTATTGTAACGGTTTTATGATGCAATGACATGGAAATATTATATGTATCATCCACTGTGTCTAGATTTTAATGAGTTAGAGTGTTTGTACAGTAAATACATTTACAACACTTCTTGAGAGTTCATATATTATTGTCAACACTGCCCTGGGCGTGACTCCCACGTAGTCTACTCCATTCTCACTCACTGTAAAAAAAAGATAAATTGCATCCAGCCAGCAAGCTAGTGCATTGGAAAACTAACATTCAGTACCACAGAACAGATGAGGACAGTTGAACCACCGACGCTAGAAGCTACATTTTATGGGCACGTTTTGAAAAAAGAGCAAAGAAAAACAATACAACACAGGAACAGACCCGTTGGCCCTCTAAACGTACGTCAACACATTTTGCCCTTCCATACTAAAACTGTCCTCATTTACAGGACCCGTAATCCCTCTATTCCCTGCTTGTTCATGTATTTGCCTAAGTGTTTCTTGAATACTGCTATTGCGTCTGGCTCCACCACCTCCTCTGGCAGCATGTTCCAGGCCACTCATTACCCTTTGTGTCAAAAGCTTGCCTTCCACATCTCTTTTAAACTCTTCCCCATACCCACCAACCCCTTACCTTGAACATATGTCTCCTTGTACTTGATGCCAACACCCTGGGAAAAAAGCCTCAGGCTTTCCATTCTATCCATGCCATTCACAATCTTAAACTTCTATTAAGTTGCCCCTCAACCTCTTGCATTCAAGTGAAAACAAACCCAGTCTATCCAAGATAATAAAGTGTGGAGCTGGATGAACACAGCCGGCCAAGCAGCATCTCAGGAGCACAAAAGCTGACGTTTCAGGCATAGACCCTTCATCAGAGAGGGGGATGGGGAGAGGGGACTGGAATAAATAGGGAGAGAGGGGGAGGCGGACCAAAGATGGAGAGAAAACAAGATAGGTAGAAAGGAGAGTATAGGTGAGGAGGTAGGGAGCGGATAGGTCAGTCCAGGGAAGATGGACAGGTCAAGGAGGCGGGATGAGGTGGTAGGTAGGAAATGGAGGTGCAGCTTGAGGTGGGAGGAAGGGATGGGTGAGAGGAAGAACAGATTAGGGAAGCAGAGACAGGCTGGGCTGGTTTTGGGATGCAGTGGGGGGAGGGGACGAGCTGGGCTGGTTTTGGGATGCAGTGGGGGAAGAGGAGATTTTGAAGCTTGTAAAGTCCACATTGATACCATTGGGCTGTAGGGTTCCCAAGAGGAATATGAGTTGCTGTTCTTGCAACCTTCGGGTGGCATCATTGTGGCACTGCAGGAGGCCCATGATGGACATGTCATCTGAGGAATGGGAGGGGGAGTTGAAATGGTTTGCGACTGGGAGGTGCAGTTGTTTGTTGCAAACCAAGCGGAGGTGTTCTGCAAAGCGGTCCCCAAGCCTCCGTTTGGTTTCCCCAATGTAGAGGAAGCCACACCGGGTGCAATGGATACAATATACCACATTGGCAGATGTGCAGGTGAACATCTGCTTGATATGGAAGGTCATCTTGGGGCCTGGGATAGGGGTGAGGGAGGAGGTGTGGGGACAAGCATAGCACTTCCTGCGGTTGCAGGGGAAGGTGCCGGATGTGGAGGCTTTGGAGGGGAGCGTGGAGCGGACAAGGGAGTCACGGAGAGAGTGGTCTCTCCAGAAGGCAGACAAGGGTGGGGATGGAAAAATGTCTTGGGTGGTGGGGTCGGATTGTAGATGGCGGAAGTGTCAGAGGATGATATGTTGTACCTCCAGCCGCACCTCCATTTCCTACCTATCACCTCATCCCGCCTCCTTGACCTGCCCATCTTCCCTGGACTGACCTATCCCCTCCCTACCTCCCCACCTATACTCTCCTCTCCACCTATCTTTTTTTCTCTCCATCTTCGGTCCGCCTCCCCCTCTCTCCCTATTTATTCCAGTTCCCTCTCCCCATTCCCCTCTCTGATGAAGGGTCTAGGCCCGAAACATCAGCTTTTGTGCTCCTGAGATGCTGCTTGGCCTGCTGTGTTCATCCAGCTCCAGACTTTGTTGTCTTGGATTCTCTAACATCTGCAGTTCCCATTATCACTGATCCAGTCTATCCAACCTTTCTTCATTGCTAAAATCCCCCATACCAGTGCCACATCCAGGTAAACCTTTTCTGTATTCTCCCCAAAGCATCCACAACCAAAAAAAAAGCATAAATAACATCTAGGAGGAAAATAGTAAAGAACATCAACGAGGAATTGGACGGGCTATTTGCAATTGGTGGTGTGGTGATCAGAACTGTATGCAAAATTCCACGTGTAGCCTAACTAAACTTCTGTAAAGCTGCAGCATAACTTGTCTGTCCTTTTAGTCAATGCCCCTTCAAATGAAGGCAAACATGCCATAAACCTTTTTAGCTACCTTATCTACCTGCACTGCCACCTTCAGCAGTCTGTGGACCTGCACACCTAGATCACTCTGAATATCAATACTCCTAAGGGTTCTGCAATTCACTGTGTAATTTCCAACTGTATTTTATCTTCCCCTCACTTCACCTCACATTGTCTGGGTTAAACTTCAACTGCCATTTTTCTGGGCATAGCTCCAAATGATTTGTATCCTTCTCTATCCTCTGACAATCCTCCTTACTGTCTGCAAAACCACAACTCTAATCCACAAACTCACTAATTAGACCAGCTACATTTTCCTCCTAATCAATTATGTAGATCACGAATGGCGGATGTCCCAGCATTGATCCCTGTGGAACACTACCAGGCACAACCCTCCATTCTGAAGAGCATCCTTCCACCATTACCCTCTGTCTCCTATAACTAAGCCAGTTCTGTGTCCATCCTGACAGCTCACCCTGATACCATGTGACTTTACCTTTTGTACCGTGAGAGACTTTTCAAAAGCTTTACTGAACTTCATGTAGACATCATTAACTGGTTTTCCCTCATCAATCATCTTCGTCACCTCCTCAAAAAATTTGATCAAGTTAGTGAGGCACGATTTGGCCCATACAAAACCATGCGGTCTTTCACTAATGAGTCCATTTGCTTTAAAATGCATACAGAGCTTGTCCCTGAGAATCTTTTCCAATAATTTCCCTACCACTAACGTAAGACTCACAGGCCTATAATTTCCAGGATTATTCCTGTTACCTTTCTTAAGTAATAGGACAACATTGGCTATTCTCCAGTCCTCTGGGACCTCGTCTATGGCCAAAGAGTATATAAAGATGTTTGTCAATGCTCTAGAAATTTGTTGTCTTGCCTGTGTTCTGAGATTGATCCCATCAGGACCCAGGGAATTATTGACCTTAATACTTTTTAAGATGGACAACATATTTTCCTATTTAATAGCAATTTGGCTTCGAAATTTGATACTCCCTTCTCTGAGATCATCCTCTACCAACTCGTCCACGTCAGTGAATACCGGCACAAAGTATATGTTTAGGATCTCACCTGCCTCTTCCAATTCCACACATAGATTCCCTCCTTTGTCCTTGATTGGGATAACCCTTTTCCTGGCTACCCTCTTGGATTTTATATATGCACAACAAGTCTTAGGGTTCTTCTTAATACCATTTGCTAATGAAATTTTGTGAATTCTTTTAGCCCGTCCAATTCCTCGTTGATGTTCTTTCCTATTTTCCTCCTAGATGTTATTTATGCTTTTTTTTTCTTTCTGACCAAAGTGGTAAATGGGGGAGTTTGAAGTGTATCACCACAATATTCCCCTTTGTGCGGCACCTGGCAGCCAGCTCAGGGCTTTTGACCTATTTGCTTACAGATTTCCTTGGTTGAGCAATCGGCAATCGACGCAGGAGTAGGCCATTCGACCCTTTGAGCCAGCACCACCATTCATTATGATCATGGCTGATCATCCACAATCAGTATCCTGTTCCTGCCTTATCCCCATAACCCTCGATTCCGCTATCTTTAAGAGATCTATCCATCTCTTTCCTTGAAAGTATCCAGAAACTCGACCTCCACTGTCTTCCGGGGCACAGCATTCCATATATCCACCATTCTCTGGGTGAAGACGATTTTCCTCAACTCTGTTCTAAATGGCCTACACCTTATTTTTAAACTGTGTCCGAGCATTGATCTAAGAGGGAGAGAGAGAGAGGGGGAGAGAAATATTTGGGGAAAGAATGGGTGCAGAAAATGCCATTCCTTATTGGCAAAGCTAAATAAATCACACAGCATAAAAAGGCAGTATAAGATTTCTATCAGCCCTAATATTTTTTGTAAATATTAAATGGAAAATAATTATCTAAATTATTTTTTAAAAAACTAACTTTCTAGCAATCAATTCTTTCTAAGGGCAAAAGTATATAGAACTAACTTCATTTTATAAACCTCCTTCACCGATTATTATTTCTTACAAGATTATTGCAAACTTTATGACATTGCAGCATTAAGGCCAGGTTTCTCCTTATTTATATTCTTTTTCAGTATCTTACTTTTTGGGCATCAATGTGTGATTATTCAAGCTCCTTCTGTTGCTGTTCAACAAAATGCGAACAATTGGGTGGCATTGAGTTTTTTTGTATTCATTCTCAAAATGCAGGTATTACTGGATGGTCTAGAATATCTTGCTTATCCTTAATTGCCCTTGAGTAGTGTCTTTGTTTTGGCAGTCCACTCATGATATGTTACATCAAGAGCTACAGGATTTTGATTCTGCAGTTCGAAACCCAGTGGCCTTGTGATGCTGTCACTAGAATGGAAGTCTATAACCCCAAGCTAATGCTCTGCAAAAACAAGTTCAAATCCCATGATGGCTGATGTGAAGTTTGAATTCATAAATGAATTAAAAATTGACAAAATCTGGTAAAAGTCAGTGTCAAAAATTCATCAAGTTCAAAAACATCACTTCTAACTATCTTTATCTGGTCTGGTTTACATTGACTCCAGACCTACGACTATGTGGCTAACTCTTAACAAATCTCCGAAAGGGCCTAGCAAACTATTCAGTTCAAGGGCAACCAGTGATGGGTGAGAAATGCTGATCTTGCCAGATGTGCCAAAGTCCTTTGTACAATGTTCAAGGCTGAATAACATGGGTCTTGGATGCAAAGTTAGAGTTGATGATTTTCTTGTACACTTGTCTTACTGCTGAAAATGACTTAGCAATTTGAACTGGTGCATCCTGCGAACAATACAGATTAGAACCACAAATGTGTTTGTGGTGCGATGAGTGAATGTTTAAGGTGGTAGGTGGGGTTCCAGACAAATGGACTACTTTGTCCTTATTGTTGTCAAGTGTTGAAACTGTTATTCAGTAACATCTAGGCAAGCAGAAAGTATTCTATACACTCTTATCATATGTATCATAAGTGGAAGAGTGGATTTGGAGAGATAGGAAGAGAGCCACTTATGCTGCTGCTGATCTGATCTGGTAGCCATGGTGGTGAAAAGGTTAGTATGGTTGAATTTCTGGTCAGCGGGCCTGGAAGATATTACAGACGTAGAATTCATTGAAGAAATCACAATTAATGTTAAGTAAAAGTTGTTTTGTTCTTTCTTTTCAGGAACAGCCATTGTTTAGGATGGTGCTGTTACTTGTCACTTATCAACTCAAGCCAGATATCCAATATGCGAGGATGGATGGTTGCATTATCTAACAACTTGTAAATCAGACTGAACATTAAGTAACCACCAGTGGGCATTCCTATTTCCATTTTTTTTATGGCAGAAAGGTCATTCATAAAACATCAGAATGTAGTTAAGCTTAGGGCCTCAGTTGCCCTGACGAACTGCTGCATATTGAGTTAGAACATTATCCTTGCACACTAAGCAACAAGGATAATGCCCATCAATAAATGATGGCATCTCTCTTAGAATGTGCTTTGAAAATCTCAAACTCACAACATAAACTTCAATTTCAGCAATAAATTGGCATTTCAGATTCAAAGTAACACTTGGTGGAAAAGTCCCTTGTTATTTGGCTTCATTTGCTTTTTGTCAGTCTCACAGCAAATTGTCTTCCTGTACAAGAAAAACCAGATGCACTATCCTCTAGTTTGTTCATACATTGCTCTGAGGATTTTAATGATTGTGCAGACACAAAAAAGTAGTAAACTGTTCAATCTCGAATGTTGAAAAGTCTCACTTTCAGAAATTTGAGCGTCCTAAAGAAAAAAAATAAACTAAAATTGATCTTTACTTTCATTGTTTGAAGTTTGTTTTTCCAGCGAACCCATGTAATTAGTGACCATCCTTAGATACTATTTATTAGGTGACGGTGGACCTCCTTCTTTAACAATTGTAGTCTGTGTAATGAAGGCACTTCCGCAATTCTGTTGGCTGAGCAGCCTTATTTCCAAACCTATGATGGAGATAAAGTCATTGATATAGTAGCTGAAAATGGTTGGACCTAGGACGTTACCCCACAGAACTGCTGCAGTGACATCCTGGGGCTAAAATGATTGATCTCTTACACCATCTTTTTTTTCATGCTCAACTCCGACCACTGCAGTGTTTCCTTCAATTCCCACTTTCTTCAATTGTACTAAAGATCCTGGGTGCCACATGAAGCCAATGTTGCTTTGATTTTCGGAATCTCTGATTTCCTTCTGGAATCCAGTTTGTTCTTATATCAAATGCAAGGCTGAAATGAGGTCCAGAACTGAGTAGCCCTGGAAAATCCAACTGATAATCAGTGATTGGGATATCGACAAGCACTGCTGCTGTTTATAGCACTGTTGATAACTCCATGTATTATTTTGCTGGTAATTGAGAACAGGTTAAAAGGATGGCATTGGATGAATTAATTTTTTTTTGGTCAGGACATAACTGGGCAATTTTCCACGCTGTTGGGTAGATGAAACTATTATGGTTGTAGCACAGGTCTTCAGTGCCAGAGTGGAATGTGGCTGATACCCATAGACTTAGCTGTGTCCAATGTATTCATTGATGATAACTCACAGAATGTTGTAAATTACTGCCCACTATTATCCATGTTAGTTAAGATCATCCCGGCGTCCACCTGAAAATGGTTGCCAACTTTTCATTCTTTTGTCCTCATCCAGAATGTCCAGAAAGTTTTATTTTCCTGTGAAGGATTTAATCACAACTAGATGCAGCAAAGTCTTAATTATTGGAGTGCAATTGTTTATCTCTGAACCAACCATATTACAGACAGTGATTAACATACATGGAGCCCTTTGTTGTAACTTCACTGGATTGATACATCATTTTGACAGAAATGCAGCACTCAGCACAGCATTTTCATCGAACCAGGGTTTTGCTTTATCGATCTACCCATTCGCGTATCTTTGACTAGCATATATTTTCTACTGACCACATTTTAACTTGCAAACCGTAATCACTTTCTTGTGGCCAACAAATGATTTTGTAACAAGAATAAACTCTGTTTTACATTGGAAAAGGTTGTTCACTTTTATTATATATGACAATTTCTGATGATTGCACTTAGGTTATAGTCTACTGAAAGCAGTGGCATTTACATGACAAAATTTAAAAAAATTGATCTATGTGATTCCTCTGGTCCTTAGAGTTAATATAGTTTAAAAAAAGATTTAAACAAGGTTTGCTCTCTGGATGAACTGGAATGCGAAACGATTAATACAATTGGCCTTCTGCCCCCTGAGTTTGTGAAGGGAAATTCAACAAGGTTTCTGGTTCTTCATTACCATCTAATAGTCAATGCTACTGGCAGGGATGTAAAAATGGCTTGCCTAAACAACACTGAATTCAGTTGTACTGGAGCCCACAGATTGAACACATGTAGTTACTTGTTAACAACTGAATACACAAAGCAGATTTAGAACCCATGAAGTACACTGATGCTTTCAGGAGAAGAGGACAAAATGCCCAGTAAAACAACACAGTTGTAATTTTATAATATCACAATAAAAGGGAAGAGCAATGTTATCTGTCTGATGGTCTTAAATTTCATGTCCATTGCTTTTGGATACAGAACATCCTTGAGTTGCTGCTGCTGCTGTAAAGTTTGATCTGAGCAACTAGGTTATTTGGGGAAGTCAGATCATTTTATGGGGAAACCAGGTTCTAACAGTTCCTGGAATCAAATTTTGGAGGCTCATTCTACCAAATTGACTTTTAGGCAATATTGCTCAATTCACAGAACTTCAACAAACTATTCGAGGCTTTCAATTTTGCCTATATTCATTGATTTTTAGACATACTCAATTGAATTTTGAAAGTCACTGTGGACTATAGCAAACCCCACATTGTGAATTTGTTGGAAATGTCAAACTTTTTTTCTTCTTCTTTTGGTATTCACTTGTGATAAATTGATCATATTCTGAAATTGTTATACTATTTGTTTTATAATGGTTCCATCAAAGAAAATTGTAATGCAGTTGAAGGGACAATCAACTTTATCATCTTTCAGACACTGAGAATTCATCCACCATTGAGTTCCAGTGTATGCTTTACATCTGCTTGGATTTGGTTCATAAAATTCATCTTTCCTTTGTAGATCCTGGAGAAATTAGTGCCTTACCCGAGAGTCCTCAGGAAATAAGGAAGATCAAGATGAGCTATTGAATTCTTACATTTGTAAATGTCACATCTGTACAGAAGAATCAATTACTGATTGCGCACATTTTCTATGTTGGGCTACATGGCTTCTTAATGTGTTTGTTATCAAAATATGCATTTAATTTTACTATTTATAAGCAGCTAGCATGGACATTTGTCCTCTATTCAGTTATAAAGACAGTATTTTACATTTGATTGACGCATTGACAGAATTACACAAGCAGTACTTTTTTAAGCAATAACAAATAGAAAAAATATATAGTTAGAATTAAAGTGAATCTTGCTTCTGAATGAGCTACCTTTAAATCCAAGTCAGTTCTTTCCGTTCTCTCTCCTCCAGCAAAGAGATTTATTTACTTCTCAGTGTAAGATGAGGAAATGTGATTACTTACCTTAGAATATCAGCATTATATTTCATGTGCCTTTTCTCATCAGAAGTGATCTGATAAATAGATTAAAACCTGGTGGCTGATTGTTTAGTATATATGGTATGAGAGAGACCAGGCCAGATTATGTCTCCTTCAATTTAGAAATGAGTTAGCCCAAGAACTTAGTCTTTTTCTGTTTCTGTTGCATGCTTTCTGTTGTGCCAATTCATTTTAAGATTGTTACCTCAAACTTTTCACTACTGTATCTATCACATGCTCATATTTCATTTCTCTGGCATGTTGTTCATTAGATGGCTTCTTTTACTTTTTCCCTTTAACTGACATTTTCTTTATTATACAAGTTTGCATGATGATTATTATAACATTCAAATTGATATCTCTGAATAAACCATCTTAATTTGGATGCTTACACACAATTTGCACCCACATTTTGTGAATAGTGATACATGCATTACTATGTTATTTATGTTACACAATACAAGGTGCACACTATCCTATCATTTCCTATGCAATGGTGGCTACTGAACTTCAAAAGATATTAAGCCGTAAAGCATTTTGATGAAATTGGCATCAGTATATTAGCTATCAATAAACATAATGCTAAGTATATCATCATATCCAAAACTTGTCTATTAGGCTCAATTTTGAATACAGGTAATCAAGACTATAATTCATGACTGCAACATAATCTATTATAAATCATTACATTTCTCCTGACTTGTATTGAAAATTATATGAAAAATATATTTTCCAGTCTAATATTTGCCATAACATTGATGCTACAATTTGATGCGTTCTAATACAGATGTATACAAAGTCATGGGAGTAAATATATTTCAAGTTTACAGCCTTTGTCACAAGTGGACAATAGCAAGTTAGAAATGTAGAGAATGACCTAGCCCAAGCTAAGTTGGAATAGTTACAGAATTCATTGCATACATTTGAGATCATAGCAATTGTTTCTAACATCAAATCAGCAAATCAACAGTTGAGAATTAGCACATAACACGTTTGTTTCAAACGATGGAGCAAAATTAAAGAAAAACGCTATTTGCTGTCTTGTCCCCCACACTATACTCTCATCAAGCATTTACTATATCCTGGTGGATAATTAGACATGCTAAGCTTTCATATTGTTACAACATACAAATTTTAAATTGTTACTTCCTATGTTTTATTTTTGTTTCAGTTTTTACATACTAAAATCGTCAACAAATTAAAAGTCCTTAAATTTGGATTGAAACATGAAATATGGTGATTCATTTAAACATGACATGATATCTAGAATGTACTAATAGAATTATATAATCCCTTAACAGTGTTCGTACTTTTACAAATTCTGAAAATATTTCAGACAAACAAAAATATCAATACTTTTCATGGCCAGCAAAGTAAATTTAGTTTAAACCCACTTGATCACTTCCCATAGAATAAACAGACTGTAATTTCAAGTGATGGTGGATTCTTTTGGTGTTTGCCATTAGTGGAGATTTTCCACAATTCATTTTAAAGGATTAATAATTATAGTCACCTGCAATTTCCTGTAATTTCTTCATGTTCTGCAATATCCTGTATTATATCTGAATACCTCATTGTTTATGCTTTGTGATTGTTCTGAATTCATGCAAAATATATTACCTTCATATTTTTGGTCCCTCATTCCTATTAATATCAGTTCGGTATTTGTTAAATAGCATAGATCACTGAAGTATGGGTCAAATGGTTCAGCGCACAATGTTTCACATATCTGTGACTTGAGTTCTATCTGACTAAAAATTCTCTACTATCATTAGGTGATTTAAGTGAAGCACTTTTGGCAAGTATTAATTTTAAATCTTAAAATTCTCCATAATTTGGTGATAAATAGAAAAAAATTACCAGCTTCAACTTTGTCAGTGCAATTTTGAAATTTCATACTTAGGTCATCCTGATGCCCTCAGAATGAGATTGGACAAATTATGCTAATAACTCAATATTAGCGCACACACATTAGTGCTGAAATATTCTGGGTAAAAGATGCTTCTCTGCTTAGGTTGATTCAATTACTTTATACTGATTTCTCATGGCTTCACTAAAGCTAAAGGCTTGTAAAAACATATTAACAGATATGCAAACAACAAAAGATATTAAAGTTGGTCAATTGTCTTTTGCAATCTTATATCTTACAGCATTATGGAACTGTTTATGAACTCATCTACACCTTTATGCTTCATTCAACAGTCAAAAATATATATTTTTAGAATCAGTTACCAGTAACAAATTCTCAATCAATGGTTTGGGAAGATGAATTGCTCTACAGCAGATATCAACATCAGTGTCAATAATCTTAACATGGTAAAAAAATGACCTTGTGTTGACTTTATTCTTCATTTCAGCAAAATTTGGATTTAATTTTAACAAATATCACACTTTTGAATAAAACGCACTTAACCACAGAACTCAGATAGGTCAAAGTGAAACAGTGAAGACAATTTTGTTCAAGAAAGCTGACTTCAAGTATATTAACAGGCTGGAAAGTGAGGCATAAGTACTACAAAATAGTTATAGCTAACAAAGTGTTTTTCATCTTTATCCTGTTTTGTTGAACTATAGCTATTAGATTTTAAAGCAGGAATTTGGCACATTTTCATGAGATAGTAAAAGCTGACAAGTTGTTTCCAGGATTAGTAAATATGCAGGTTGTGTCTTCTACGTCAAATGGTCATTCAACTAGCACAAGCCTTCTTTCTGAATTGAATAGGATAGGCAATGTTACTGTTTAATACATATCAGTTCAATTTTAATTTTGGTTTATTCATGGAGAAAAATAAACATACACTTGTCTTGAAATTATCTCTATATATGGTTCTCATACAATTTTTGTAGATGAATTGAGGTTCAGTAACAACTTTTTAAAGGACAGGCCATGGTACAAGATGGTAGTTGTTATACAAGAGAGTTGTAGCAAGGAAATAGAATATGGAAGTTTTGTGTGGAAAGAAAGCAAGTAGAGGGATCCAGAACCTGTGTGTTTCCTGAAAATGCAACTTTGGATTAGTCATTGGTAACATTCAGTGGAGGCAAGTCTTGATACAAAACGAAAAGCTTTAGGTCTTGTATTCTTCCATAGTGAAAACTAAAATGCAGGATTTTTGAGTAAGCTGAGATGAAATTATGTTATAAAAGTGAGTTCTGAGGAGGTAAGAATATGCATTATAGCCTGTCAAGTGCCACATATACAACTATAGTTAACAAGGAACTGGAACCAGAAATGAAGAACACAAAAATAATTAGCTGAGTGTACATACCAAAGCCAGAATATGTGAGTGATACTAAAGGATACCACTGTTGTGCAGTTGAATTTTTTTAAAGCATACTGGAATTAGCTAATAGTGATTTTAGCTACTGTCAATGTTTTTCTCCTGAGTAGTCGGCAAATTTATGAAGTGCTACATTCCAATTAGAGAAGTCTAGAATGGGGTTAGTGTGCAAACAAAATCTCTGCCATGAAAGTTCTGAGTCCTTTTTTCAGAAACGCTAGATTTTTTTTTGTTGTGAATGTAAACTTTTTGGTAGACAGGAAAACAATTCTTCTTAAGTGTTTGATCGCGTTACTTTAGGGAAATTAAATTAGCTTACCTTGTGTCATAGGTAAAAGTCAAATGCTTTAGATGTGTCGGATAAATACCACACACAAAGTTTTAAATTTTATAGAAATAGTGATTGACATTAATAAATCAAAAGGTTATCCATATAGTGTACAGTTTATCACGCCACTGATTCTGGCAGTAGGCACATCCGAAAGTAAAAAAAAACTATCTTGAAATTCCAATGTCCTTAAGCTTCCAAGCTTGCTGTTGCAAATCAACGTTTTCTGTATTAATCCAAAATTGAAACAGCATTTTCTCATTGGCGTAAATGATGGCAGTGTTAAAACTTTAATCTTAGCAGTAACATATTCGGAGATTAAGCTGACAATGCAATGACTGGACAATGAAGTATTGTAAAGAAACTTCCCATGTTGTATGTTCTAACAGCTCTAAAAGTATTGTCCAGACAATTGGTTATCATATTCTATCATTCTTATGACCTTACGCTACTTGGCAGAAACTGACAATTTTCCTCTGGCCTTGAAATTGCAAAGTTTTTTTATGATGAACTCGTCAAATGACATAAACTAAATTACTTAACATAGTGGATGGGTTTTAAGAATTTAGATTTTTTTAAATTATTTAAATATCTGGATATTCATACATGCTAAAAAAGTGTCAATTAACTATATCACATTATTGCAATAAGAAAAATCATCTTAATATACTATAATTATTTACTTCTCATCCATATTATCTGCTCAAATGCATAAGGCTCCCTCATATTTGTATGTAATTTTTCAATTGCAGCTATATGAAAATAACATTGCAGGAAATGCTTTGCCTTGATGAAACTGGTAAATAGAAAGTTCAAGTATAATTTCAATTTCAATTTTACAAATTATGTAATTCTCAACTATTTATGTGTTGCAATTAATATAAAGGATGGTAGTCATTTACATTTTTAATAGTTATTCCAAAGCAAGAAGTCAAGACACAGTCACGTTTATTATTTTCCAAGAATCCCACATATGTAAGTTTTTTTTTCAACTTACTGCCTGATTAACCAACCTAAGATAAATCATTTCAATGATACATAGATGCTGGCTTGCCAATGTAATAAGTATTGTGCACATATTATGACAAATGTGAGAAAGAGTAATAACTAATACTAATATTTATTCACTACTTAACTACAAAAAGTACTTATCACCATTAAATGTGTTTCTCAGACAATGGCAGCCAAATGGTACATGGTAAAGCATTGTGTTGCATCACGTTTTATTAATGATTTTGAAGAAAAAAATTCTAATTGGGCCCACAAGAATCATTACAGTATTATTTCATTGTAATGTTACGATTGGCATATTTGGCAACAAACTTGAACAGTTAAATCAGTTTTGAAGAAACTAACGTTGACGTCAGTAAAATACTCTTACAGTCTTTTAATAAAATGGATAATTTTCCTATAAATGTTATAAATATTTCTAATTGAAATATTCTAATTATTGTATCTTTATACTTTTAAATGGAAACTGCAATCCCCACCTGTCTCTGCAAGTATGTTTTGTTTTACCTGTAATGAGCTGATTTTAATAACTTTCCCATAAGAATGAAAATTGACTCATTTAATGGGAATATACACACATTTTCATTTTTCAAAGAATTGTGACTGACAAAATTCAGTGTAGTCTTGGCTAATATCATTAATTTTTTTTCTACTTGACATAATAACACTAACATTTGTATCAATTATTTTTTATTAATTATGATGGCTTTACGACATCAATATTTTAGCATCAAAGAATCATATTAGACCATTACCTGCTCAACAATGCATCTATAGAAAACCATAAACTCCATTTTGCTTTCTTCAATTGCATTTTATCATGCCAGTTCCAATTCAGATGTTTCCAACATAATTTATACTGATATTATGCAAATACTTTGTACAAATCGATAAACATTTTTCGTGGCAGTTTGTGTCAAAGAAGAATTCCTATGACATTACAAGTCTTATGATCGGAATTTGCTTTAGTGTTTGAGCCTTTAATGTCCATCTGTTCATTAAAGATCAATGACACTGGCAACATGTACAACATAAAAATTGCTATACATAAATTGCACAACATTTAAGTGTCATCTGCTAAATTTGTATTTTTTGTAAGAAATTGATTTCTTAAAATGTTTGTATTCTTACTTGGCTGTGAGAATGTGGTTTGAATTTTGAAACCTGTTTTGTTTTAAAACATTTGATACATAGCACGAGTATTAAATATCTTGATAAATTAATGCGATTTGGCACTTTTAAACTTCAGTTGCAAAACAGGTCAAGCTTTTGATTCTGCTTGTTCTAGGGAACCTTTGTAGTACTGAAAATCCTTTGAACCTTATAATCACATAAATAGGCTATAAATGGTTTTTGCTATATCAAAAGCAAATAAATGTTAGAAATAAACTCGAAGCCCAGCCTAAATTCGCCTTTAAACAAACTGAAAAGAAAGATGAACTGAAAATCATTTCATAATTTATATCTTGGCGTAGCAATGCTACTGCAATCCTCAAAGGGCACTGCTTTCACCATCATTCACTTCCTTCAACAATACATTCGTTACAATTACCATTACCGTTACTATGTGGAGGCAGCTGTGACATTTATTCTGACACTGAAATAAAAGCTCTTGCCACTTTAGAAAGGTGACTTCCTAATGTACAATCCATGGCTTCATAAATTTTTCATTTATCTTTTGGTTTCTTTTCACCAAAGTCCAGTCACTTGAAGTTAGTTTCTCACAGCCCCCAGAGTGACGATCGATTTCAAGCATACATGAGCTAGTAGATCCAACACCTCATAGATAAATATCAGAATTAATAGAAAAATGCCTCCAATTATTTATTGCTGTTACTGTATTTTTAATGCACACTGTTACCTGCTCCAGCATGTTTTAATTGAGCTATATTGTCGTCTGTTTGTCAGGTGTTAAGCTTAGTACAGGATAAAAAGTGTCTACTCGTGTGAAGGCAACTTCTGAGCGCAAGCGTCAAGGCCCTGTTTTAATTTTGCTGTTTCATTTTGTTTTATTTGCCAATATCGCCACAATTTGAGCTACTGATCCAGAAGCAAAAAAATTGAGTGTTTACGTGAACTATGTTTTCCGAAATCAAAGTATTAAAGGAAATCAGTCTAATGAGGAGAGATGCCTGTCTCCTCTGTGGCTTGTGTTCTATGGTGAACAACTAATCCCTGGTAACGCAATGCGTCTTTGTAAGTCCAACAGATTCAAAACCTTTGAAATATTTTCGAGCTCATCTGCCGAATATCTATTTTCCAATTAATTCATCTTGAAATCGTCACGGAAAGAGTTGCGTTACTGTTCTCACTTCTAATGGCAACAACCTTACTTGTTTCATAAACTCATACTTTACAATATGAAAATAAAATGTCTGAAATACTCGCACTTTTATGCCTTAATAAATTACTATACTTTGCAGTTTGATATGCAAAGATGAAACATTGAGTATCGTAAGGATTGTATTTTGCCTGTTTTTGCGTTGCTGCAAAGTCATGCTTTAACAAAGGTCAGATAACTGTTGGAAAAATAATACAAATGATGTCAGCTTTTGTGAAAACCAGTGGCAATTTAAGTTTTGTTTTAAAGTAGAAATCTGCATGACATATTTGTTGTGTGAAAATACAGTGCCATTATATAAAGTTTTTGAAGGTATTGGCAAAGTAGAACATGGAAGTACTAAGATGTTACTTATAGTGTAGGGTAGTGTAAGTGTCCTTTAGTAAATCCAAAGCTTTTTCAGTGAAATTATAGCTTCTTTCTTTTGCAACCGTTACAAAATGCGAATACTTCAGGTTGGAATTCATTGCACGGTCAATAGGAGATGGTAGCAGGACATAAGTTAATTGGTTAAACACTTTTAGCTGTTATAAACCAGTAATTAATGTGACTTTACAAATTGAAAGTAAACACCGCAAGGCGATTGGATGTGCATGTGATTTGGCTCCACGCACAAATGCTACCATGCCTAATGTTCTACAGAACAGGTGTAGCACTGCTCAAAATTTACAAACGCACATAAGAGTTGCAGTAACCAATGTTCAAGCGTTATTGCTTGTATCTCGCTTCACTGAGAAGGCATAACCCAGTAATGAATCCGACATGTATTCTAATGCATCATTACACGCTGCTTCTGCAGTGCAATAAAGTACTTGGCTGACATAAATTTTGGGTGGGGCAGGAGTACAATGTCCCTGCCTCTGAATAGGTTTAACGCAAAACGAGTCACTGGTTAGAGTTAGGTTTGACGTATACTTTACTTTTATCTCTACTGAAAACGTGCATTTACAAATATGGCTACCGATATTTTTAAAAAGTAGCGAGGATTATTTTGTAGGTTCTAGAGAATGAAAAATGTCCATATAGCACAATCGGCGCTAAAAGTATCAAAAAGTATCAAAAAGACCAACCTGGAGAAACTGAAATTGAAGCAATTAGTTTACCCTAACTGTTGCTTTACAAATGTCGAATTATCTGTAATCAACTGTAAAATGATAACTTAATATTCGTTCCATTAAATACAATTAATTTTCGGTGGGTTTCTACGATATGAATATATGATAAACACATGCGCATAGCCAAATTCTTGCCATTATATAAAGAAGGGTATACAGTGTCTGATTCTAGCTGATGAGGTCTCATTATAAAAGTGTAAAAGTGCAATTTCAATGACTTTCCAGTGATAGTTTCAATAGAAGCCATTTTACTTTCGTATTTATCCCACTTATTCCTGCTTCACAAGCTATGCATATACTCACGTTCTGTTACCAACTGGAAAAGAAAGAAAGGTAACTCTTCAAAACATGTATCACAGAGCTACTGAGATTATTCTGATAAACCAACAGTCTTGTGATTGAAAAGATGGGGTTTCCATGGCTGTAATTTGCAAGAAAGGATGAAGTATGATAATCATACAAATTAACCTTCGGTGCTATCTCCCCCAACCATGCCAAAATGAGTCGAGGTGAGACAGTGCACCGTGTCTGGGGGAAAATCAGTTGAGCAGACAAATGATCTGTAAAGGGTTAGACTGGACTTTGAGAGGATAAAAAGATTTAATCCGAATCGAATTCCTATTTGCCTTTGACTGTACTACTGTGGAACGATCTGATTTTCGATGATCTGTACCGTGATGTTATAAACTTTAGGGACATTTACGAAACTCTGGGAAGCAAAAGTAGATAACCTTTTAATTCAACTCTTCAAGATATAACCACACGTTTTAGAAATCAGATTTTGGACGTTTGTCTTACATAACTAGACACACTAAATTGCTGACGTCTTGGGGGTGGGTGGATTTAAATAATACTAGAAATCTGGGATATTTAATTTACGGTTCATGGCAAAGAAAATGGAATTACAACGTATTATCAATTAATGTGAATATTTGTTTTAAAATAACCCCCTTAAAGATAGAAAACAGCAACTAGCTGTTGTTAATTTAAAACTGCAGTCTGAAGTTTTATTTCTTGAGTCTGATACAGCACTAAAGGACGTCTCTACAAATGACTGCTTAAGTCCCAGTTTCATCCATTGTCATTTACATTATCTCTCTAGGTGGTTCCGCAGTAACGTCTCAATAGCAAATTGATTTTACAACGTCATGAATTCTACATCCGACAGAAAGGATCTGTTGAACATCGATGTACAAGAACGCTTACATGTCTCAAAAGCCATTCCTACACGTTCTAAAACCTAAATGCACTTAAAACAGAACCAACCCGCTTTTGAAAGTTGTCTTTTTCTTCAACTGGTTTAGCTTGTTTTTTGGTTGTGTTGCTGCGGTTACAATTGGTGGGTTTTGGCAAATGGTACAAACCACTGGAGTTGCCTTCTCCAACAGATTGTTTAAAAAAGGGGGAGGGTGGTTCTAATGCTGGTATGCAACGCAAATAAATTCATTTGTTTTTAAAATCTGAAACTTAAAGTATTGATACACGTCTTGTGAGCACGTTACCATTTCTTATGGAGAGCTGTGTTGTAGAACATCAAAGAAACCCACAATTCCTTTATGCAAAAGTACATTTGGTTTTAGTCCATTGAGGTGCGAAGACTTAACTCTCCTCGACTACGCGTATTCTTAAGCAATAACAACGTAATCCGTATTATACACCCAAGAATACCCGTCACCGAAGAGAGTCTGAATAAATCTAGCAACATTTAGCCAATGCCAAAAATCCACACCCATTATCAACAAAGACGGCATCCAAAGAATGAATCTGAGTAGTCGTTCCCTCAGTACAGAGCAAGTCGAGTTTTCATCAGTGCCATTCTGCAAAGGGAAAATGAATAAAATGCATTTTGAAGTACGACCAGAATTGGCGACGATTTAGTGTACTTGATATCTGTCTCCAAATGTACGGCATTTGAAATTACAGCCTATCTGAAAAGGGTAGACTTCAAAAGCACTGAGTTAAGTAACTCACCTGTGTGATGCAGCGTAGCATTTGCAGAATAACGCGTAGCTGGTAGCATTCTTCGAATTTCGATTTTTCATTCTCAAAAGCAAATATTCCCCTGAACATTGAGTCGAAAAGACGCCCAGCAGCTAGGTTCCTGGGGTAGCAGGAGGGGAGGGTGGGGGTGATTGGTGGGAGGTTAAAACAAAGGACACATAATTTCATTCATTAGTTGTGAATCCCTTTATCTAATTATACATTGCCTTGAAAATAATTTGGAAGTGGGAGGAACAACTGTGCGTGGGTGGGTGACAGAAGTATTAAAAGTATTAATGGTAGGTGATGGGAGTATTGATTTGAAATATTTAAAGATAATCTTTACTAATCAACTGTGTAAAAATATACGATTCAGAAGTCATTTTAAGAAAGAGCAACAATAAGGACAGTTGTTCTCATCAATAGGTATGGACAGGCTGAAACAGGCTGAATCTCCAAGTGAATCAGCTAAAGAAACCCTTACAGGCCTCTACACAGAGATCCTTAACTAAATTACAATGAAGGGAAAGCAGAGAGACAGGAAAAAATTCAATATTTCCCTGAGCACCGTTACTACTATGATTCCTCTGTCGATGTTGGGTGATGGGGTAACTGAGAATACATCTTTTTGTTCAATGCATCACCACTCCCAAGCATGGTATTTCCTCCTTTTTTCAGCTTATGAAAGGGGTGGAACCCATAAAAAAGGACAGGCAAAAGCCTCTTTTTTATGGTTACTTAATCCTTATCACATTGTAATACCATCTTATGCCTATTGACTGACTGTGCCCAGCATCCTGAAATCTCCGTGACAGATGAGATTGGCACAAAAAAGAACAAAATCAACAATGAGTGGCTTGTGTTGAATACCGAATTTCATCACCGAATGAAGTAACTATTTTCACAGCATTTCGATTCCCCATTTCAATTCCTGACAGAATTTCGCCAGAGATTACAGAACACAATCGGGTGCATGTTCACCTAAAACCAGTTCTTTCTGCGAGGCTGCTGCCATTGGCAGTCTCCAAATTGATGTTTTGGGGAAAAAAATGCCAAAATCAGACGTTCAACTGTGAGAACGTACTGTTACCTTGGCGGCACCCACCACAGTAGACATACGAGGCTTTCATAATTGCAATAGCAAATACATCAGTGCAATACAGAAAAAAAATCAATTTATTTCGCGTAAATTTCCTAATACTCACAAGAATATCTGTAAAATAATGCCTTATGCTTGATAACCATGAGCAGGAGAACGGCAGAGTCCAGCCCAGCTAGTATTAATACGACATCCAGACTATGGAATGCGCATGTATTCGCATACTCGCCTGCCCAGCGTGCCAGCTTTTTTTTAAAAAAAATACTTAATTGCTTCCATATAAATTACAATGGCGAGACGATGCGCCTGACGAACTGGAGAGAAATGCTACCGAGACAGAGAACGAGCGAGCGAGAGTGAGTGAGAGAGAGAGAGTGAGAGAGAGAGAGAGAGAGAGAGAGAGAGGAACGTTTTCAGCACCACGGAGAGCTCATCTCTAACAGACGCAGGCAGCAGCGACACCGAACCACAGCGCAACAAAAGCTCTTGTGAATCGAAAGTGCACAAGGCGAACTACTTACTAGCACCATTTCCTATGAGACCACTGCCTCTGGGTGCATATTCATACCCCACCCCCCCCCACCCTCACACCCCACCCCACCCCCACCGCCCACCTTCAGGCTATGGTATTCCCAAAAAAAATGACTGTGCAGGGCGCAGGCAGTCAGGGCAACATGCTGTATATCCTGGGAGCCTTGAAATATCCCGCAGTACCAGCCGAGAGACATCATCTGCTAAATACCTTTGTTCATTGATTCCCACGTTGCATCTAGTCAAAATAGCACTGCAATTACCCTTCAATAATGCGATTAGCCATCACGAGCAGCTTGTTTTTTTTATTCACATTTCACTCGAAATGAACGTACCACAGCACAATGTCGGCGCCTTTCACTCATTCTCGCGACATAGTCGTGCATTTTGAACAGCCTATTGTCAAAGTCGTCTTATTTCGCAACGATCCAGAGAGATCCGGGGCGATGTGATTCCCACATTGGTCATTTCACACGTCCCTTTGCAGGGTAAACCAAACTGTGTGATTTGAACCAGTTTTGTTTTTAGAAAAAGAAACTAGATTTTAAAAGGAAATTTAAAGATATGTATTACACACACATTATATATATATATATATATATATATATCAGCCCGGTTAATGTACGCGCTGGATATTGCGAGGATGCATGGCTGGTAGGGGGTGGGAATCACTGCACAGTCAACCAGCAGAGGATTCAAAACAAAACTAAGCGAGGACGAAACTCCGTGTTGCCATTAACACTCCAAGGGTCTCTCTCTCTCTCTCTCTCTGAAGGCACGGGCTTACCTTTCTTTTCCACTGAAGGCTCAAATTCAATCTCCTCCGGGGTCGACATGCGCTACCGATGTGTTTCTCAACCTCCGTTACGAAGGTTGCATTCTGGATTTGTGGAGTGGGGAGTGGGGAGGGGAGGGGGAGGCTGTTGCGGGGTTTGACTGCAGCTCCCATCCACCCTCGAGTCGTAGGTTCTTTCCGACGTGGTTCCCTGTTTTGCTTTTTTTTTGTATTAGGCGTTTTGTAACGGCTCTCCGCTCCAGGGGCTACAAGACGGCTGAGATCTTTACAGACAGAGAGAGAGAGAGAGAAATCTAATCAAAGTGTTCCAATTACGACCAGTTGTCGCCTGTCACAACGCATAAATGTAACTCCGCAACACCACTCCCCCCACAGTAAAAAAACACAATCGTTGGGAACCAGATTTGGAAATGGTTTATTTGCCAGAGAGAGATCATTACATCTCGGTACCATTTAACATAATTTCGTGGATCCCAAACATGCTAATGGTCGATTACTTGAAGGAGATCTGACGTCCCCACTTCATAGTCTCTTATTCATGAGTTCCCAGTAGGAGATGATGAATACCTCTGGGACACTGTTCATATATATACAGCGCAGTGAACAGCAGCTCTGAATGGTTTCAGGATCAGGACCAGCCAGCATTGAACGCTGACATATGTTGACTGAAGTTTAATAATAATAAAAAACCAAGGGATTTTCTCATCAAAATTCGAACCCAGCCACGTCCTCTTATAGAGTTAGCATTGCTTTGAAACCTCGCCATATGCTGTTTATTTGCGTCGATTTTAGATTTCAAACCTGCCATTTTCACACTGGGTGCGAATAATGTGTTTTTTTTTACGGTGTTGGGATGTGAAATCGGTCACAGTTGTAATAAACCACCAGGTAGATTATCTGATCAGTATTAAACCGAAGCTCTTCCATCCTAAATGGTGTACCGCAAACGGGATTACTTTTTGTTTCTTTTGGCGGGGTGGGTAGAGGGGAGTAGTAGTGGACTGGTGCCGAGGATCTTACACTTTTGGTTCCAGGTACTGGAATGATTTGTAAGTTGAGATTTCGAATTTCTGGTTCTTGTCATCGCGTCTGAAAGGAGAAGGATACGCGTGTTAGTTATGCTGTAGCTTTATAACAGGGTGAAGTTCAACTCCCATTACTCATTTGCGATGTCTTTCCATTTATTTGTCAAAACCGAATATGTGCCAGTATGTCCTGCGTTCCATATGGCAAAGGATGTATTCAAGTCGGTTATTTTCACATGCGAACTTATTTAGCCAATAACCCTTAGATATTGGCCCAAAGGTCTAAATTGACTGGCTTTGTAAGCCATCAGACTCGATGCTGGATGCATTATTTATTTACTGAAGTGTGGAGGTGACACTTGCAAATTCCAGAGCAAAATTTCAAACTGACCGCAAAGAGGGGGAAAAAGAAATTGGCGTTTCCTGTATTGTTCGATTTCTACACAAAAGAATTATTACAGCCATGTGCCAACAGGTATTAACACTGTGGTTTGAAAATCTATCCACATGAATACTGCAGTATTTGTTCGTGTCTGTTTTACGACACCTAAAATCAACCAGACAGACTACTAATTAACATGGAGCTGATTCCGCCTGATTGGATGCGAGTTCTTTAAATTGTATACATAACTGGGGGTGGGTAAGGAGCCTTCGTTTAGAAAAGGGGCAGCGCAAATTTCAATCAATTGCAGTAGTTAAGGGTGGCCTCGCCACACCACCTCCTCTCTTTTGTATCCATGTCTGTTAAATATTCACTGGAAAGCTGTAAGCAATGACAATCTCTGTGTGTGTGTGTGTGTGTGTGTGTGTGTACAATCCCCCTGACATTGCAACTTCATCTGAAACCCCAGAGGAGCACTCTGCTCACTGCCAGCTGCTATGCCCCGTTCTTCACATCCAACCGAAGCTTCCCAGATCTGAGACTGACTGATCGGCCGACGCTGCCATTCAAACAAATCAGAGGCTGAGCGGAAGTTCGCCGCGTCTTTACTGTGTTGCCGCCGTTAACAGTGTAGTAAACAGTACACTTGGTGGTTCAGTTGAACTCCGGATCTTCAGATGTACTGGGCGACATATGAGCAGAAGCTGTCCTGCTCTAGCCCTTTATTAGATGTGGGCCAATATGCAACAGAGCCGCGTTAGTTTTGCGAGGCACCAGTCGTGTCGAACTATTGCCACCTGGAGGCCAGGTTTGTATCGCTCTACTACTCTATTGTTTTTCGCCTGATTGATTTTAGATGGGAACTCTGAAAACTCCAGCCCAAAAATGTACAGGCTGCTTTCAGCATATTTACCTCGGCCTCTCACAAATTTACTACATATTCTGCAGGGGAGGGATCATATGCTTATAAGTGGGTTAGCTTGGAAAACAGACCCACACCAACATCGTCCCCCCAGCCCCCACCACAACCTCTCGTCACCAGTTAGGTATTGCAAACTTTATTATTTTCTTCCTTGGA
This sequence comes from Stegostoma tigrinum, assembly GCF_030684315.1. Classification (NCBI taxonomy): domain Eukaryota; kingdom Metazoa; phylum Chordata; class Chondrichthyes; order Orectolobiformes; family Stegostomatidae; genus Stegostoma; species Stegostoma tigrinum. Next base: position 81,752,059 of record NC_081361.1, on the reverse strand, counting down.
TTAAGCCATTACAAAGACCCTATTACAGATGCTCATCCGCGTGTATACATTAAATGTAAGCAAAACACAAAATGCAAATTGTTTTCTTTTTACGGAGAATTACAGCGATATGCAGCTTCGTAAAACATTAAGACCTTTTTTGTTTAAAACGGATTGGACTTATTGCGTCTCAGTAAATTGTCATTTTGTCATATATTTTATACAATAGAATCCAGCCTACCAAAGTCATTTTGTTCATCACTCTTAGTGTCACCTTCCATTTTAGCCGACAATAGGGAGTGGCTTTGGTCATCTGAGCTTTGAGTGGACTTTATTGGTGGTACTGTCTCATTTATATTTTATAAAGGACATGCAACATTGTTTCCCAAAACGTTTCCGCTCCAATCAAGTTGGCGTCATGGTTCCTTTAGTAATCGGTCATTACCTTCGATCTAAGGAACAATCTTGATCGATAACATGTTAAAGATGGACTGGTTTGTTCAGGTCCATTGCAATTAGCATTAACACAGCAACAATCTGTATGAGCCTTTGGGGACAACATGTAAACTATTGAGAGTGAACAATCAGATCATCAAAATATTAGCTAGTGTATAAATTGTTCACTCTATCTACGCTTCTCGCACACTTTTGGTTTTACCACCTTTTTAAGTGTGAATAGATAAAACAGCTACATTAGAGAAGTGGACGAACAAAGTTATTTGTAGGTAACTGTAGAGTGTACAGAATTATCAAACAAACACGAGCACTTAGCTGTATCTGCATATATGTACCGTGATGAATCAGTTGAATCAAACAAAATTCGGGTTAAATATTTTATTGTAGATATTGCCAAATGTAAACAGTGTTCGTATTTACTAGCATATGTATTATACATATTACCTTAGAATTGTTAAGTGCGTTTATTACATGTTTAGAAAAACAAACTGGCAGACTAACTATAAACATTCACTGTCAGTGCGAGATGTAATAACAATTATTAACATAAACTAAACGCAATACATGTAAGGCGGGTTGTACCTCTTACACTAACATCTTATATGTTTTTAAAAAGCAGTCAATTATAGGCCCTCATGTTGCAGCTTGCACTTTCTTTGCTAATTTGCAGCAGTGTTATTTAAGGATAAAGTTATGAAGCAGCCAGACCGGGGAGTCCTCGTCACACGGATCGTGGGCGCCCCCTACTGCCCAGACACGAAGCCAAACACAAATAGATCTCCACCTTACAAGGACTTCAGACAGATCCACTTCCTCCCAAATTCCGAAGCCGAGTGGAAAAAAATGAAAGCATTACACATTCATTTCATTGGTCTAAATGTAGCGAGGTGATTTCGTGCTTTATGTTACATGGATCAAACAATATGAAATAAGTGCAAACATAATCTACAAGATAAACGGGTAAATTTATGTTTAAAATAAATACAGAAAAGATGATTGTAGTTAGCAAAGAAATTCTTTAATCGTAAAATATTGCTTAGTTGGGGAGTTACAACTTTCCATGTGTAAAATAGATCATTTGTGTAATGAATATTTACAAAGGAAATCAAAAATATAAAACGCAACTATATCTACATTGTCAGGGACTCATTACCAACTAAAATACAAAGACCTACTGCGATTAAACTTCGGACACCTTTGCAATTACATCCCGAGGACATCCTAATATTTGGAACTGCGTTGGCGTTAAACGGAGTTCAAAATATAATTGGAGATATTCGCAAATCTTAATACATACATGATCTGAACGACTGATTAAAACAAAAATTATTTCCTCTCCGGGCACCAGACAGTGACTAACTTTCCACACACTCTTAGCCCAAGAAAAACACTTTTCCTTTATAGAGAATACAAAATATAAGAAAGTAGGATTGATTAAAGGACCAGCTGATTCACACTTGGTGTCACACAATAAGGGGCTGTGGGGGGTGGGGGGTTGGAACAGCGTTGCGCAAATCCATTTCCAGCAATCGCCCTTTTAAACTCCACAGCACGCTAAAAAAAACTTACCTCCACAGTCATTCAAATATTCCTTCAAGCAAAGCAAAGAACGTTGGGACACGAGAGAATGAAATCCCGGAAATTATTCGTTTACAACCATAACAATTAAAAATGATAAAAGACCACTGCTATGCCCAACAATCACGAATGCTTGTCCATATTAAATACTTTTACATGTTGTCTTAAATAGTGACATCCTGCAGGCTATTAACAACAAACTAAATGCTCAGTTAAATAAAATCGCAAAATTTAAAAAAGTAGAAATTTTTCCGAGCATGCAGCCTGCTAACCGAATAACAGCTTGTGCATATTGGCTCCATTGTACAATTTAAGCTTATTAAGGTCGCTCGATCTTCGGTGTCGTTAGCTTAGAGCAAAAACAAGGCCTGTTACTTCTTCCATCCCTCAGATGTGTATTTTGTTCCACATTCAGACACGCAGCGGCTTTGATGCAAGGTAGAATTGCTTTTCTTTCTCCCCCCCTCCTGCTGTTCTGCTTGACAGGTCAGGCTAAAGCAATACTTACCCAGTATGGGGCCAGGTACAGAAAGTGAACGGGAAGGGAAAATTCTTGCAGCCTGCACAACCAGATTGAAAGCTGTCAATCATTATTACCAATACATACACAAAGCCTTCTCTGAGCTCTGATTCTAGCTTCAACAGTTTTTAAAGCGAAAAAAAAATCAATTAACTGGTGCCAGAAACAAAGCAAATTAATTTGTTAACATGACTTAAACATTAACTGTCTATAAGCGCTGAAAGCATGTGCTGCAAACACTGCTTCAAACATTATTTGAATTAAAAAATAGTTGAATAACGTAAGAGTTTGCGGAACCGCAGTTCCTTATACTTTGTCAGTGATAGTAAGACGACCCTGTAGGTTGGCACACCGTGACTTCCAAACCCAAGTAGTTATTCAGAACTGCGGGAGAACAACTCACCAAACCGTTTTTGCTGGTTTAAGTACGAACTCCACCAATTTATCAGGCCGATTAAAGCAGTGCCTGACTGGAACATATACCTTGGACAAACGGTAATGTTGAATTAGTGATTTATCTCTTCAGCCTTTTGTTTCCATTCAGAAATGCTGTCCACAAAAATCCGAGATTACTGGACACAGTGAACAAAGGTGCCCATAATTTTACTTCGTAAAATACTTCTAAAAGACCGAGTTACCAAATTAGGTTATAAAAGATTTTATTGATCTAGTATCCATTACTTAAGATGCTTCCACCCATGCTGTATGGATTATAAACTATACGCCACACAATATCATGTCTGTCGCGTGTTTTACAATCCGAACACGGATTTTCAACAATTATACAGTAGACAGTTAGCCTCTGGATGTTATTCTGCATCTCTGATTTGGGAACTTTATCTGAAGACCATTGTTGTATTTCATATCCGAATTAAATAGTGATCAGCGGAGTTAATGTGACAGCAAACGTCGATTGTTTCAAATAGATCTGATTAGTGTCTCGCATCAAGTTAAAAAATGACAAATTGGTTTTGAATCTTGCTTGTTTAAGTTTCTCGCCATTGGAGAGGAAGTTCAAATGTGGAAATGTACCTTATTTCAGTTGCACTTTGCCGCCATTGACACTGATTTGGGGCATACAGCAATAATTGGGGAATGGGGAAGCGATATTCCAACATGCATCAATTTAGCTTCCATTATGTATTTATCAGTTCAGAATAGCTGTAGCTGGCACTCAACATTGGGCCACAAATTAATTTAAATTTCACAATTGGTTTGTTTCGTAGAGTAGAGCAAATGTAAATTGATACAAGTCACAATCATTTCGTGTAATTACTGCATCGACGATTATCATCCAGTTTAGCAAAGAAGTTGCTTCCACGGGTAAATTCGCGGAGATCTGACCTCTCTCTGTCTGAAACACAACGTGAGCAAGCAGTAAATATATTTCAGCATCTCAAAGCTAGTTTGCTTTTTCACAATGGCTAATCAGGCCGTTCTCTGGGCCTTTCTCTCAATGCCACCACCACTGGTATTATCGAAATGTTACCGTTCTCTGCCCTCCCCATTCACAGCCTACATCTCGTTTGTTTCAGTGAAGAAATATATTTTGTTCTTCCAAAAAAAATCAACCTGTTCAAAGATATTATTACAAACCTCTACAGAAGGTTGAACTTGTACCCGGTGCCTCCTGGTTTGAGGGGAGGGTGGAAACGTTACCAGTGCGCAGCAGAACCCCCAGGGCAGGGTTGTATCAAACTAAGTCACATGGCTCACACCGGGTCAATTTATCAGAAACAAGTGCCGCACAGACACCCGTCGCCTGACGGGTCTCCAATCAATAAAAACCGAAAGAGCTGCGGATGCTGTAAATCAGGAACAAAAACAAAGTTTCTGGTAAAGCTCAGCAAGTCTGGCAGCATCTGTGAAGGAGAAAACAGAGTTAACGTTTCAAGTCCGGTGACCCTTCCTCTCTTCTGAGGGTGCTGCCAAGATCTGCTGCGTTGTTCCAGCACTTTTTTTTGTCTCCAATAAATTAAATCAACCGATTTGAAAACTTCCAGCCTAAAGCTCAACTGAAAAGCTTGGAGATGTGTTTTAACCAAAGGCTGCTCAATTCTTAATGAGGGCATAAATGCACTGACGAAGAGTCACTGGATCTGAAAAATTAACCCTGATTTCTCTCCACAGATCTGCTGAGTGTCTCCAGCAATTTCTGCTTTTGTGTCATAGATCCATTGTCTTTACTCGGCCCCAGGTTTAAGCCTGCCATTGGCTCGGCTGAAAGGTATACATACAGCAATACAGCGTGTGTATATTTTAGCATTTGTTTTGGATTCCAGCGGAAATGTTGATTCCAGCCATTAAGGCATCAGCTAAGTTTCTTTCTAGAAGTTTGGCGAGGCTGAACCCCTTTTGGATTTTCCATACTAAATTAAGGCAGACATAATACGCCAAGCACAACCGTGCTTAACACCAACACAAATGTCCATATATTCTTTCCAGAAAGTGTCCGCAATGTCGCCGAGCCAGTTGCCGTAACCGGTACAAGAAGGAGGGGAGAGATAAAACACTTAAGCAATTATACTCTTTAAATCATCCCACAGTCCCTGCTTGAACGTGTTTAAAACAGGCCAGCTACCGTTAGCATACTAGTGCAGCCCAGCACTTAAAACTTGTTTACTTTACGGTTTGATTTTTAAATTAAATATTCCCGTAAGACTTCCATTTGTTCCTTCGTGCTATTTGTACTGGCCTCTGGCAACTACAGTGTAGTGTATCTGTTTAGTTTATCACTGACAAGCAGTGACCGTGTCAGCACAAACCTGAAGTAGAAATTTGAGATTGAAGTATAGCAGCTGCGATGTCATGTTGCGGCTGTGCATGACATTGGTTAGACCACTTCTGGAATGCTGCGTTCAATTCTGGTCTCCCTGCTGTAAGAAAGATTTTGTTAAACTTTGAAAGGGTTCCAGCAACAGGGAGAGGTTGAATCGGATGGGGCTATATTCCATGCAGGGTGGGAAGTTGAGGGGAGATTTTATACGGGTTAATAAAATCATGAGGGGCACGGATAGCATGAAAAGCCAAGGTCTTTTCTTTTCCCAGGGTAGGGGAGACCAAAACTAGACAGCATACATTTAAGGTGAGAGGGGAAAGATATAAAACGGACGTAAGGGGCAACTTTTTCACACAGGGGGTGGTGTGTGTATGGAATGAGCTGCCAGAGGAGGTGATTGAGGCTGGTACAGTTGCAACATTTAAAAGGCAACTGGCTGGGCAAATGAAAAGAAAGGGTTTGGAGCAAAATGAGTCAAATGCTGGCAAATGGGATTGGATAAATTTAGGATATCTATCTGGTCAGTGTGGATGAGTTGGACTGAAGGCTCTATTTCGGTGCTGCACAGCTCTGTAAGTTGTCTCTGCTTGTAAGTTTTATGTTAAATAGCAGTCTTGTAGCGAATTTTGGTTTGTTTGAGGAATTGAATAAATCACAGAATTCTTAAGGCAGTGTAAGAGGCCATTCGGCTCAAAGTATCAGCACTAGTTCTATTACCTAGGGCGAATCTCCTTCCTTTTCCTCATTTCCATGCACACTATTTCTATCCAAGTAATCATCCAATGTCCTCTTGACGGTGTCAATTGAACCTATTCCACACCACCAGCTCCCCCCCCCCCCCACCAACCATTAACATGTAAGAAGTTTATTTATTGAATTTATTTGCCCAACACTATGAATCTGTACCCTTTCATTCGCTTTGCTTTTGAGTGGGATCAGCTTCTCTCCATTTATTCTGTCCAGCCCACTCATGATTTTGAAATCCTCAATCAAATCTTCTCTCAGCTTATTCTCTCAAGAAAAACAGTCCAAACTTTGAAAAATTGTGAAGTTGTAAAACCAAGTATTGACAGTTTGAGATCAATTGATCTCCACACAAATCTTGACATGTCTGAATGAACTATATAGGCAGAACAAGATTATCATCACAGTTAAAAGTGCCACCATAATTCTAATTAACCCAACATTTTTTTTAAAATCAACAATTTCTAAGCAAGGAACAAAACCAAAGTTGCTGGAAAAGCTCAGCAGGTCTGGCAGCATCTGGAAAGGAAATAACAGAATTGTTCTGAGGAATGGTCACAGGACCAGAAAAATTAACTCTGTTTTTTCCTCTGGAGATGCTGCCGGACCTGCTGAGCTTTCCCAGCAACTACTGATTTACAGTATCCACAGATCTTTCAGTTTCAATTTCTAAGTAAGGTCTAGACCATTGCTGAAATGCAGAACATGCTCATGACAAAAGGTTCCATGATAAAATGATAACAAGTATAGAGCCAAAGAAGAATAAAATCCTGAATAAAGCCATTAAAAATAAGTAATCGTTAGCCATCAGCTTTTGCTACAAGCATAGCCTAGACAAATCCTAACTCTAACCCTCATGTTGTTTCCATCAGCTGTAAACTCCTGGTTATGTGTTCCTGTAGTCAAATGGAATATTTGCCCACAGCAATGGAGCTCAAAGCTTCAGAAAAGACACATATAACTTGGTAAATGTTAAACAGTTAGAAATGAGCAATGTTTCTGTGCAAGACAACACAGTATATCATGATCAATTATTCTAAATGTTCTCAATTAAATTAAGATGGGAATTTAAATGGTCATTTTTCTAAATATTAATTATGGAACAACTGGATTATATTGCACAAAATGTATACTTGCAGAAATTTTGAGATGAGTGCCTCCTTTACTGGATTCCATTGCCTTTTACCTCATTTATCCTCCAACTGTAAATTATAATTAAGACCCCACATCATTTCTGGAAGAGAAAGAACAGAGATGATACCAGGTGCAGTGTTCAGAGATGAAAGGGACAATAAAAAGATGAAGAGTAAAATTGAACGAGAAAGGCAAAGTAAAAGTTCACAGCTGGCAAATCTTACCAGTCACGATATCTACACTTAGTACTGAAGGAAGTGCAGCAAGGATGATAGTTTTCATTCTATTTGCACTTGTTTGCAGTTCCATGAGATTCATAGCTTCTTCTAGATTTCACTTTGCATCCAGCAATTTATTGCTTAAATCCTACAGGTGTAACAGAGAACCTATTAATGGGAAATTGGCAGGTCACCACCCACATATTATAGCATCAATACCTGAAAGTAAAATTATTGATTACAACTTCTGCTCATTCAACTAAAGATGCCCTTTCAGGTGGAATGCAGTTTTTGATTGCCTTGATCAGCTTTAGGTAGGCTATTTTACTTGTAAAACTCAAAGAAACCATTACCTGACCTAATGCAAAGCACTCTGCTTATCTAATGAATGATGGATCATTTAACAAGAAAGTCAAATTATAAACTTTCTACAACTCTTAAGTGCTTGTGTGTAGTATTTTTATAGGCTTGGTGCATGGCTACTGACTTACAAGTCTTGTATGTGTGAGCTGTCTTTGTTTGAGAAGATGTCAACTGTTTTCATTATTCACATCAAACCAGCCTGAGTGTTTGCACTTTCAATATCCCAGGATGACTTTCAAATTCTCAAATCTTGGTAATGTGCCACTATTGAAGAATGAATTCATGCATACATCTAGTAAACAAATAGTCCACTCCATGAACATGTCTGGAACAACATGGCATTAGGCTGAAGGCTAAAATCAAACTCTTACCAGATCATTGCCCTTCCCATTCTGCTCTATGGTACAGAATTTTAGTTCCTGCCTAGGCATTGTATTAAAACTGTTTTCATCAAGGACACAACAAGAAGAATCATTAATGTGCCGAGTACAACAGAATGGAAACCACTGTCCAGAAAAGTTTAACAGAATTAGGTATCCCATGATTACCACGAGACCATTGTCACTTGTCAAGAAGACAAAAACTATCTATTCACTAAATCTCCCATCATTACCAGGCATGGCCTATGTGGGACTTCAGTCTCACAAATATGTGGTTGACTCTTAACTCCCCTCCAGGCAACTTGGGATGGACAATAAATGCTGGCCTAGCCAGTGATGCTCAGATCCTGTGAATGAATAAAAAAGGGAAATTTAATCATAATCCAAAATGATTTGTCCCTTATAGGGCTTTGAATTAAATAATGGAGGAACGGGATGGGATTCAGCTGCATTGAATGTTATGGAAAATGTTAAAGAGAGGGAGGACTCAGCGAATGTTACTTTTTCCAGAATGTGCAAAAGAACAGAGAGTATGGAAAGGATCAGGAATCTAATTTTAGGCTTTGCACGTAGTGGGGAAATTATGAGAAGGGGGACAGTCAACACAGAACTGAGGATGTTGTATTTAAATGCACATGGTATATGAAACAAGGTGAATGGGTTTGTAGTGCGGATTGGAATTGATGGGTACAGTGTTGTGGGTATCACCGAGACATGACTGCAATGGGATCAGAACTGGGAAATAAATATCCAAGGGTACACTGTGTACTTGTCCTATCAAAAGGACAGGCTCATGGGTGGAAGGGGTAGGTGGGCTTGTTAGTAAAAATGACATTAAATCAATAGCAAGAAGTGATATTGAGAAGGAAAGTATAGGATCTGTGTGGGTAATGGTGAGGAACTATGAAGGGAAAATGCCCTCATGGGTGTTGTCTACAGGCCTCCTAGCAGTAATCAGGACGTGGTGAAGAAAATATATCAGGAGATAGAAAAGACATGCAAGAAAGGCACTAGTACAATATGCGAGTGGTTTGGGGAAAGTCAGGTTGATAGCAGATCTTAGCAAAAGGAATTCATAGACTAGCTATGAGATTTGTTTTGAAGCAGCTTGTGATAGGGCTCACTAGGAAACATTTTCACTTTGTGGTGGATTTTGTGGTGTGTAGTGAAGCAGGCTTGATAAGGGATCTGAACGCAAAGGAACCTCTAGGGGCCAGTGACCACAATATGACAGAATTCACCCTGCAGTTTGAGAGGGACAAGCTCGAAAGAAATGCAATGGTATTACAATTGAAACCACAAGTTAGAGGTAGCCATAAAGGCATGATTAAGGAGCTATCCGGACTTGACTATAAGGGAACCTAGTAGTAAAGATGGTAGAGCAGCAATGGCTGGAGTTTTTGGGAGTAATTCAGGAGACACAGCAGAAATTTATCCTAAGGAAGAGGAAATGTACTAAAGAGAGGATGAGGCAACCATGGCTGACAAGGGAAATTAGGGACAGCATAAAAACAAAAGAAAAACATATAGAGTGGTGAAGATTTATTAGAAGCCAAAAACTTGAGAAGCCTTTAAAAGCCAGCAGAGGTTAACTTAAAAAAGCAATAAGGTGGGGAGAAGATGAAATATGAGCACGAGTTTGCTGGTAATATGAAAGAAGATTGCAAGAGTGTTTTTTTAGATATCCAAAAAGGTAAGAGAGAGGTAAGAGTGGGTGTTGGACTGCTGTAAAATGTGGCTGGAGAAGTTGCAATGGTGAATAAAGGAATGGTAGAGGAACTGAATAGGTACTTTGCATCAGCTTTCACAGTGGAAGATGCCAGCAACATACCAAACGTTTAGAGAGTTGAGTGTGGTGGTCATCACTAAGGAGAAGGTGCTGGGGAAGCTGACAAATCTAAAGGTGGATAAATCACTTGGACAATATGGACTACACACTGAAGTTCTGTAAGAGACAGCTGAGGAGATTGTAGAGGCAATGGTGATGATCTTTCAGGAATTACTAGAGTCAGGAGGGTCCCAGAGGACTGTAAAATGGCTAATGTAACATTTCTGTTTTCAGAAGAGAAGGAGGTAGAAGGCAGGAAACCATAGTCTGCTTAGCCTAACCTCAGTTATCGGTGAGATTTTAAAGTCCATTCCTAAGGATGAGATCACTGAGTACTTGGAAATGCATGGTAAAATAGGGTTGAGTCAGCATGGCTTTGTCAAGAGGAGATCATGCCTGATAACCCTGTTAGAATTCCTTGATGAGCTAAAGAGCAAATTAGACAAAGCGGATCTAGTGAAAATGATCCATTTCCAGCAGACCTTTGACAAGGTGCTGCACAGAAGGCTGCCGAATAAAATAAGGTGGTAGGTGCAATGGATAGAGGATTGGCTGACTACCACAAGGCCGAGAGTGGCGATAAAGGAGTCTTTTTCAGGATGGCAGCCTGTGACTAGTGGAGTTCCTCAGGGGTCAATGTGATACATTAACGGTCTGGACGAAGGAACTAAGAGCATTGTTGCTAAATTTGCAGATGACACAACGATAGTGAAAGGACAGGTGGTGTTGATGAAGTGGAGAGGTTGAAGTAAAATGTAGACATGCTAGGCAAGTGGGTAAAGATGTGGCAGGTAGACTACAATGTGGGAAAGCTCGAAGTTAAATATTTTGGTTGGGAGAATCAATGTGTGGACTACTTTCTAAGTGGGGAAGGGCTTTGGAAATCTGAAGCACAGAGGGACTTGGGAGAGCTCTAGTTTAGGATTCTGTTAAGGTTAACATGTAAGTTTAGTTGGTGGTTAGGAAGGCAAATGCAGTGTTGACAATTATTTCAAGAGGCCTAGGATGCGAGAAGCATAGATGTACAGTTAAGGTTGTAAAGGGCCCTGGTCAGAAAGCATTTCGAATATTCTGAATAGCTTTTGTCGCCCTGTGTCTAAGGAAGGATGTGCTGGCATTGGAGGGCCTCCAGATGAATGATCCCAGGAATGAAGGGCTTGTCATATGAGCAGTTGTTGAAGACTCTGGGTTTGTATTCAAAGGAGTTTAAAATGATGAGTGGGAACCTGATTGAAACTTACAGAACGCTGACAGGCTTGGACAGGGTGGGCTTGGAGGAGATGTTTCCGCTAGTAGTGAGGCTAAGGCACGAGGGCATAGCCCCAGAGTGTAGAATCCTGTGGAACTGAGATGAGGAGGGATTTCTTCAGTCAGTGGGTGGTTACTCTGTGGAACATTTTCCAACATCTTTCAGTCCTGAAGAAGAGTCAGGCCAAACTCAGGAAATTAACTGTTTCTCTCTACACAGATGCTGCTAAACTTGTTAAGTTTCTGCAGCATTATTGAGGTTGGTTGGCTCACTGAGCTGGTTTCTTGTTTCACAGATGCTTCATTACCATGCTGGATAACATCTTCTATAGCATTCTCTGTGTTGGTTGAATGAGTACACGTGCTTTAGATCTGATACAAAGCACAATGGACAAACTGGACAACCAACCCAAATTTTACAGTGATATGTAAATATACAACTGAGGTTGCTACTTAACACCACAAAATGGAATCAATATTTTAATTGCTTATGGATGCACATGAGGCTGGGGCTATTTTCCCTAGAGGATTGGAATCTGAGGGGTGACATTTTTGAAGTTTATGAAATCATCAGGGGGATCAATAAGGTGAATAGCCAAGGTCTTTTCCCCAGGGTAACAGAGTCCAAAACTAGAAGTGTAGATTTAAGGTGAAAGGGGAAAGATTTAAAAAGCATCAAAGGGGCAACTTTTCACATAGAAGTTGCTGCGTGTATGGAATGAGCTGCAGAGGAAGTGGTGGAACCTGGTACAATTACAACATTAAAGATACACCTGGATGGGTATATGAGTAGGAAGTGGGATATGGGCCAAATGCTGGCAGATGGGACTTGATGAATTTAGGATATTGGTTGGAATAGAACATAGAACAGTACAGGCCCTTTAGCCTATGATGCTATGCTGACCTATTATGCTACTAAGGTCAACCTACCCTGCACACCCTACTTTTTACTATCCTCCATGTACCTGTCCAAGAGTTGCTTAAAAGTCTCGAAAATATATGACTCCACTACCATTGCTGGCAGCGCACTCCACATACCCACCACTCTCCATCTGAAAAACCGACCTCTGGTATCTCCCCTATACCTTCTTCCAATCACTTTAAAATTATGCCCCCTCATAATAGTCATTTCCACCCTGAGAAAAAGTCTCTGACTATCCACTCTAACTATGCCTCTCATCATTTTGTACACAGCTGTCAAGTCACCTCACATCCTTCTTCACTCCAATGAAAAAAGCCCTAGCTACCTCAACCTTTCCTCATAGTTCAGTTGCCCTCCAGTTCAGACAGCATCCTGGTAAATCTCCTCTGCATCCTCACTAAAGCTTCCACATCTTTCCAATAGTGAGGCAACCAGAACTGAGCACAATATTGCAAGTGTGGTCTAACCAGAGTTTTATAGAGCTGCAGCATAACCTCACAGTTCTTAAACTTAATTCCCCTGCCAATGGATGAGTTGGACCGAAGGGTCTGTTTTCATGCTATACAGCTCTATGATTCTATGACCTATGTTAGCATTGTTACTTCAGAATTTTTCAATCTAAAGAAAAAGCTGTAATGTTTCAAATCTATTGTTTTCAAAGGTATCTATTCAAATATAATAAATTAACTTTTTTTTTGTTGTGGTTTTGCTGGTTATAAACCACTCCAACTCAGTTATCCCATTTTCCTTTTTCTTAAAAAAGGTTGCTTTATACCAAAGAATAACAACTTTGTCAAGTGCTTATCTAGAATTTGCAAAGTACTGTTAATAGCATTTATTACATCTGCCTGTTGATATTGTATGTGAAAATCTATTGGATTTATACAATGCATAATATTAACAGGTATAAAATTTGAACTGCAAATTAGAACAGGAAAATGGGAGTGGAGTATTCAGTTTGTCACCTGTAAATGAAAATTACACCCTGCCCCAGAACTGAACAGATAAAAATAAAGCATGTATTCAATCACATTCATAAAAGGTATGGAGAATGTACCAGAGTCTGGGATTTGTTCCAGCTCTGTACATTTCTATATTTTACAAGAATGTCAAATATGTGTTATTGAACATTAGCCTCCTGAAATAAAAATCCATAAGAACAAATGTCAGAACTTAATATTTTGTGGACTAATGATTAAGATTAATTTAAAATTCAAACAAAATAAAGGACAATTTAGCTTTCTTCAAATAATTACGGAGTCAAAAGTCTGCTAGCACAATAACATTCCCTGCTTTCCAGATTAAATGCCTGGCAGTGTTGAATTCTGTGCTTTAACAGCCAGCTTTATTATTTGACATTAGTTGAAAATGAAGTATGTTTCAGAGTTTAATATTTTGCATTGATTTGCAATGTTATGGGCCTTGTGTGCAATTTTTAAAAAATTCATATGTGGCTGTTCTCTCGAATGAAAATAGGTAGAGGGGCTACTGATTACTGTAGCTGTGCTTGGTAGCTATGTTAAGCTTATGCCTGGAAAGATTTACTTCTTGGAAATAGATTTTTAGTAAGTGTTATGTGTTAGAAATTATTTAATAGCGTGATGTCTGCGTAAAAACAGATAGGTTAAAGGTATCCTTGTTTGCGATGGAACCTGTAATCACTTTCTCCACGTTTCAAGCATTCTGTTCTGAAGGGGCCCTTTTCCTATCTAAGTTCTAGACTTGTCTGTTGGTAGCGTACCTGTCTCTGAATCAGAAGGTCATGGATCCCTGTGTGCGAACTGAGATTTGAGAATTAATGCAGGAGGGTGAGCCACCAGTTTTCATACTAAATGTTAAACGAAGGCCGAGCTCTGTCCTTCATCAAACTGAAAAAAAAAGTTAGAGAACTTTCCTGATATTTTGATCAATATTTGTATCTTTCAACTAATATCACTGAAATAATTTCAGAGATAGTAGGAACTGTAGATGCTGGAGAACCTGGGATAGCAAGGTGTAGAGCTGGATGAACACAGCAGGCCAAGCAGCATCAGAGGAGCAGGAAAGCTGACGCTTTGGGCCTAGACCCTTCTTCAGAAACATCAGCTTTCCTGCTCCTCTGATGCTGCTTGGCCTGCTGTATTCACCTAGCTCTACACCTTGTTATCACACTAAAATAATTTATCTGTTTTGTAGATTGTGCTTTGCCTCAGTTGGTTGATAGATTTCTCGATGTCACAGTAGTGATTATATGATTAGCTTGATAATAGGAAGCTTCTTTTTCATTCATTAACATGTTAAGAATACTCATTAACATCTCAGCCCGTTGGAATCATGTTAATTGACACAATCCCATTAGGCTAAAGCATTCACAAACCAAACTGTTTATAATGTGTATGAGGTAAGCATCTGATGGCATAAATTTCTTCTTCTAAACTCTGGTTTTTACAACCCACTCAGAGATAGTAGGAACTGCTGACGCTGGAGTCTGAGATAACAAAATGTAGAGCTGGATGAACACAGCAAGCCAGGCAGCATCAGAGAGTAGGAACGCTGACATTTCGGGTCTGGACCCTTCTTCAGAAGTGGGGGAGGCTAAGGAGCCTCTCAAATAAATAGAGAGAGGGGGAGGTGACGATAAAAGGCGGATAGAGGAGCATATAGGTGGAAAGAAGACGGACAGGTCAAGGAGGTGAGGATGAAACCAGTAAAGGTTAGTGCAGATAGGGAGTTGGGATGGGAGTGGCCAGTGAGGAGCGGGCAGGTGAGAGGTAAGATGGATAGGTCAAGGAGGCGGGCATGAGGCTAGTGGGTAGGAAGTGGAGGCAGGGGTTGGCCAGTGAGGTGGGAGGAGCGGATAGGTGGGAGAAAAGGTGGTCGCAATGTGGACTTTATAAGCTTCAAAATCTCCCCACTCCTGACCTCATCCCAAGACCAGCACATCACGTCCCTGCCTCCCTGACATGTCCATCTCCCACCTACCCACTCTTCCAACCTCACTGGCCAACTCCCAACCCCATTTCCTACCTACTTCCCCACCTCCTTGACCTGTCTGTCTTCCCTCCACCTACTTGACCCTCCCTCCCCAATGATCAAACCCCTTCCCAACTCCCTACCTACATTCACCTTTACTGGCTTCATCCCCACTCCTTGACCTCTCTGTCTTCTCTCCACTTATCTGCTCCTCTAACCACCGTCTATCATTGCCTCCCCTCTCTCTATTTATTTCAGAGCCCCCTTCCCCTCCCCCATTTCCGAAGAAGAGACCAGACCCAAACATCAGCTTTCTTCCTCCTCTGAAGCTGCCTGGCCTACAGTGTTCATCCAGCTCTACATCTTGTTATCTCTAATTATTGCAAACTTCTTTGTCATCTTGGGCTCCATCATAGCCAAGCAATTTCTTAGTGCAATCATTTACAGTGAAGCATGTGAAGTCTGATTGGGTCAAATCAGCTCCTGAGGAGTCCAAGACATATGCAGTCATGTTTGTGGTTCTTAAACACTTACTGCATAAGGCGTGAAGCCTGATGGAGTCAGCAAGCCTGCCTAAGTGAGGCAACCTTACTGGCTAATGCCAGCAAACCCTGACTACTGCAAAAAAAAAGGCTTTACTCAAAAGAGGTCCAGCTCAGAAGGACACTCAACATAAAAGGGAGCTTAACTCAAATAGTTCTAAGAGGGTGAGATACATTGAAAGGAATGGTATTGAATAGAACTGAAAGGGCACAACTTTCAACGGCACTGAAAGTATCTTGGGGAATGGAGGAAAGAAACGGAGTTATAGAGGAGAGAATCACAGTGACAATGAAAAGGGCCACAAGAAATTGTCAGAGCTATATATTTGCCATGGGGAAGACAATTGTATAATTAGGTACACTAGGGGAGAGAGAGAGACACAGAGCAAGTGAATTGTATAAAGGACAGTGAAAAGGTTAGGCTAGGCATTGAGACCAGGGTGCGAGTGGGATCAATGGTAACAGCAGGACATTTGCGGGAGAAACTAAAAAGGTTAACATTCACTGGGAGAGATTGAAGAGGAAAAGAGAAGGCTATCCACTGTGATTTGGCAGAAGATTGTTTACAGAGGGTGAACAGATCAAATAAGAAATTAATCATGTTGCAAAAGAAGACCTTGCAGAGATAATGTGGTACAATGACATTGATTTGCATTTGTTCCTGCACAGTGCAAACACACAGAACTGAGGGAACTGAAACAGAAACTGAAAAAGTGCTATTGTATGAGCGCTCAGTTAATGGCTTGGGGAAGCACTTGTTGTGGAATAATGACAAATAAGGGCCATCAACTCATAAAACCAGCATGCCAACCTGTCCCATGATTCATTTAACTCTGAAATGAAGAGTACCAGAGGCTCACCAACATGGTCCTGGTGATCGGGGACTATTAATCCACATGCAGGATTATTCACAGACCTACTTTCTGGAAGGCTAAGGACATGGTGGTGAAACTTGCATAGGCGTTATATTTGAACAGATGCAGTGTGGTACTGTGAAAGGTTATGAAGATCACTGATGGTCATATTGAACTAATTGCTGTTTGTGTGAAAAACAATATGAAGATCAATATTTAAAAAATACTTGGACATGGCAGAATGAAAAAGGGGAAAACTAATCACAGGTCACTGGTTCACCATGTAGAGGTCACTATAGGCAGGTTTTCACTCAACACATGAACAACCTGATAAGAGTCCAAAAAGTTGATTCACTATTATCAAGATCTGAAATGAAAACAAATCTCTCAATCCTGATATTTCTTCACAGATTAATACTTCCATTGGCAGACGCTTGACCAACTTATTCCAGCAGCTGTACTAGCATTGCAGAGTTGAAGAAGGAAGAGTAGGAGAAGAAGACAAAATGTATTGCTAATAGAATCAGAGACACAAAGCTGCAGCTTTGTTCAAGCACAGAGTATCTGAACAGAGGGACAGGATTGATCAGCACCTTTGAACACTGTTATCAAAAGGGGGCTTAGGAGCCAGAGCCATCAGACTTTAAACCATTGATAATGGGAACTGCAAATGCTGGAGAATTCAAGATAACAAAGTGTGGAGCTGGATGAACACAGCAGGCCAAGCAGCATCTCAGGAGCACAAAAGCTGATGTTTCGGGCATAGACCCTTCATCAGAGAGGGGGATGGGGAGAGGGAACTGGAATAAATAGGGAGAGAGGGGGAGGCAGACCAAAGATTGAGAGAAAAGAAGATAGGTAGAGAGGAGAGTATAGGTGAGGAGGTAGGGAGGGGATAGGTCAGTCCAGGGAAGATGGACAGGTCAAGGAGGTGGGATGAGGTGGTAGGTAGGAAATGGAGGTGCGTCTTGAGGTGGGAGGAAGGGATGGGTGAGAGGAAGGACAGGTTAGGGAAGCAGAGACAGGCTAGGCTGGTTTTGGGATGCAGTGGGGGGAGGGGACGAGCTGGGCTGGTTTTGTGGTGCAGTGGGGGGACGGGAAGAACTGGGCTGGTTTTGGGATGCAGTGGGGGAAGGGGAAGTTTTGAAGCTGGTGAAGTCCACATTGATGCCATTGGGCTGCAGATTTCCCAAGCGGAATATGAGTTGCTGTTCTTGCAACCTTCGGGTGGCATCATTGTGGCACTGCAGGAGGCCCATGATGGACATGTCGTCTGAGGAATGGGAGGGGGAGTTGAAATGGTTCGTGACTGGGAGGTGCAGTTGTTTGTTGCGAACCGAGCGGAGGTGTTCTGCAAAGCGGTCCCCAAGCCTCCGCTTGGTTTCCCCAATGTAGAGGAAGTCACACTGGGTGCAATGGATACAATATACCACATTGGCAGATATGCAGGTGAACATCTGCTTGATATGGAAGGTAATCTAGGGGCCTAGGATAGGGGTGAGGGAGGAGGTGTGGGGGCAAGTGTAGCACTTCCTGCGGTTGCAGGGGAAGGTGCCGGGTGTGGTGAGGTTGGAGGGGAGTGTGGAGCGGAAGGTGAGGGATGTGTTGGAGATGGCCCAGGTGAACTTGAGGTTGGGGTGGAAGGTGTCGGTGAAGTGGATGAACTGTTCGAGCTCCTCTTGGGAGCAAGAGGCGGCGCCGATACAGTCATCAATGTAATGGAGGAAGAGGTGAGGTTTGGGGCCTTTGCTGAGTTTGCTCAGCTACAATTTGGCTGTAGAATCCACATTCAGAGGTACATGGGTACCATCCAGCCAAGTCCCTGAACAGGAAAGGATTTCACTCCTGCACGGTCCAGTTCATTTGTGACCACAGACAAGATTTTCTACAGTTGTGTGTCCACCATCCAGTGCACTGTCATGAAGCTTACTTTCTGAACAATTTCAATGCTCCCCCAAATGTTTTCACGCCCATATCATCACCAGGTCGTGCTCATGGATGACAAAGCCTACCCCAAAAGGCATGGTTACTGAACCAAGACAACAACCCTCCAACTGATGCTGAACAGTGCCACAGTGGTGCCCATGCATATAAGTGGGGCCATTGTTGAACAGACAAATGGTCAAACCCACCTCCACAGTTGGGTAAAAGCATAGATGAGGACTGATAAACTGGCCTCCTGTTTTTTCAGATGAGGAAGAGGGGCAGCCTGACAGAGATGCTGAAGGAGCCAACACTGATAATACGGATACTGAAGCAGTCAGAGCGGGACTGTTGAAGATGGGCTTGAGAGCACCTTATAGCATGGAAATATGTGAACAATCAGAACTATTAGCTAATTATTGTGCAAAGGCATTTTTGCACTCATGGGAGTGCTTGTTTTAGCCTTTTAAAACTTTAATTACTTTGTTTGCCTTTACTTGGAAATTAATTTATTTCCTTGGCAGAAAGGCCGCAATGTAGTTCTCTGGCCATATCATCAGGATAGAATTATCCCTGATTGCCTAGGGCTGTGTTCATATCATTCTAACCTAAGTTTGCAAGAACCATTAATCTCTTACTGAGATGCAGGCAGACTTAACCATGATGATCAAATGCCAAAACCTAAGTATCTGGCTTAAGTTCTGCCACTTTACATTGGTGTTGGAAGGAGTGAATATTGAATGTTTTCGATGTGGTGCCAATCAAATGGGTTGCTTCATCCTAAATGATGTCAAGCTTCATGAATGTTTTTGGAATTGCATTCATCTAAACAAACAGAGAGTATTCCATCACACTCCCAAATTATAGATAATAAAGTGTGAAGCTGGACGAACGCAGCAGGCCAAGCAGCATCTCAGGAGCACAAAAGCTGATGTTTCGGGCCTAGACCCTTCCCAAATTATACCTTGTTGATGGTGGACAAGATTTGTTGAGTCAGGAGATGAGTTGCTTGCAAGAGATTTCTATGTCTGTAACCTGCTGATGATGCCTGCAGTACTTGTAGTTCATTCAATTCAGTTTATGGTCAATAGTAAGGCCCCAGGGTATTGATAGTGGGGGATTCAACGATGGTGATACCATTGAATATCAAGGGATAACGGTGCGATTTTGTCTTGTCTGAGAAGGTAATTGCCTAGAATTTGTGTAGTATCACTTATTAACCTAACCCTGAATGTTTTTCAGGCCTTGCGTATTTTGACATTGATTAGTTCAGTATCTGAGGAGTTGTAAATGGTGCTGAATATTGTGCAATCATTCCCACTTTTGATGGAATTCTCTAGGATTATTGATGAAGCAACTGAAGATGATTGGCCTTGTGATATTACCCTGAGAACCTCCTGGGCTAGAAATCATGATTGCTATTAACTACAATCAGGAATGACTCCAACTGGTGGACAGTTTTCTCTGCACCTAACATAGAGATGTCTGACACTCATCTTGTGATTAACAACCCACTGCAACATTGCAACATTTGCACGGATCGAGTTGACTCTGGTACTGAAGCTGGTGGAGTACACCAGATCATTCATCCTCTTGTGGCCATGATGCCAGGTTTTCTTGTATCACCTGTGGGAGCTGACCTCCACTGTCACCTTTGTCGTGGCTACCTTTGCCATGAAGGATGGCCTTCAGTTGCTAAAGTTAAGAGGAATAACTTTCCTATTCTCCTGAAGACAAGAGAGCCTCTAGAGTGGCATCACTAAATGTGATGTTGTTGTTTGCCCAGTCTTTGACGTCTCCAGTGTTTGTTTGGTGGGAAACAGTGAGACAAGGTTGACTGATGGTCCCAAGTTGTAGAAAGTGAAGAGCTGCCCAGTGCCATTTAAATAGGTGCCCAGACATTAGAACCTGCAATGTCCTAGTGGGAAGCAGAATTTCCTGCCCATCTGCCCAAATAATTTTGCATTTTACCCAAGCATACATCACTAATGAGCTATAATGCATAATTGTGCGAGAAAACCTCTTGAGCTTGTGAGTGGCACAACTTAAGTATAGATTCTTTCCTTCCATAATACACAGCGTGGCTACTGTAAGATGAATCAGTATAGTGTATTAATTTATGCATGTTCAAAACCACATAAAAAGCTAATTTTACATGATATAATGTGTGTAATGGTATATGATCCTTTAGGTTTATTTAGAGGCTAACATTGGTTTTCAGATGAAATGGACTTCAAGCAGTGAAATGTTTTCTGCAATTTCTTTTAATTAAAATATTAAAATTGCGGAAATGAATTGTTTCTACCTTCTGAGTGCTCACTACCGTATCCAATTCTCCTGTGAATTAAATAAGCAGTTGGGCACAGAGGTAAGGAAAGCATATTGCATACTCATTTCAATATCATTAAATTTCTTGCTTTATCTAATGTCCATTGCTACATGCTGATTTTATACATTCATCCAATCACGATTACACTGTATTTTGTACTTTGCCTTAAATTAAATGCTTGGACACAAACTGCTTCAAAAAAGCTTCTGAAGCAGATATAATAGAACTGTACCTCTTGACATTATGGTTTGCAGGAGTCAAGTTATAATGGTGAAGTGAATATTGTAGTTCTCCTTTATTGATGATTCTTTCTGTGAAAAATGGCCAGAAGGACTGTCTGTGGGAACTCATTAAAATTATTTCATATTTAAATATTATACTGTGCTTGAACAAGAATATAAATGTACAGCCACAGTTTCAATATTCACTTGAAATCCTCTAGTTTACGTACGAATGTAGGACAGGAGGTAATCATTCAGCTCCTCAAGTCTGTTTCACAATTCAATGAGATCCTGGCTGATTTGTATTTTGACTCTATCAATTATCCTTGGCTTTTAATACAGCACCTGATAATAAAAAAGAATAATCAATATGATAAGAATCCTCTAATATTTACTTACAATGACTCATAGTAAAAAATCAGATGGTAGATTCAAGTCCTACTCCATACAATTAAGAACAAATATCCAGCCTGCCATTCGAATATATTACTGACAATGCACTTCACAATTGCAGTTGGAGATTGTAGGAACTGGCGATGCTGGAGAATCTGAGATAACAAGGTGTAGAGCTGGATGAACACAGCAGGTCATGCAGCATCAGAGGAGCAGGAAAGCTGACGTTTCGAGTCTGGACACTTCTTCATTTTCTGAAGAAGGGTCCATGCTCGAAATGTCAGCTTTCCTGCTCCTCTGATGTTATCTTACAATCCTCCCTTGTTATCTTACAATTGCAATTGCTTCCTTTCAGTTGTTGAAACTTTCCGATGCTTCTATATTGCAGAGTAATTATCCTTGGTGAAATGTCCATTTAACAAGATTGCTTCAAAAGAAGTGACTTTGGTCATAATTGTTGTATGTGGGATCACCTTGTGCAAAATTTGGCTACTGAGTTTCTGAAATTATAACATTAACCTGAAAAGTACTTCCATGTCTGTAACGCTGTTCAAGATAAATTAAATCAGTGTTGTATAAACGGAAATCTTTCTATCTTTGATTATGTTTACTCAAATTAGACTGAGGTTTATTTCTTCCAATTGTGAAGAGCTGATGGAACAATGGTATCTTTGCAAAAATGTTAAAAATTGAAAGAAGCACTGGGAAAACACTGAAATGTTAAAAATGCTTAAGCTCAAAACAAGCTTTGCACTAATGGCTGTTGTGCTTTTAAATATTACTATCTTGCACAGTTCAATTCTGTGACTGGTTTTGCATTGGCATCTTAAGTCCTTAGTGAAACAGGGAGCTTATCCAATGCATAGCCAAGTTATTCTTTGATAACTGGTATGCTAAGTTAGCCAGAGGGGAAGCTAGGCTTCTGCCTCTGGATGCTTTTGAAAATCTCGATTGCAAAATTGCATATTTGTGTTTAGTGAGTATTGGATATATTTTAGTACCTTAGCTTGCCAGCATTAACTGCAAAGACTTACCCATGAATAATGGATTCTTGGGTGAGACTTTGTAAAACTTGAGGCACCCACAGAATAATTCTGCAGTAAAGATTGTATGGGTTCAACAGAATAATGTACGGCGTATTCACCAAAATGCTTGGAAGGGTACCGCAGTTTTCTGTTGAGCAAAGGCAATGCAGTGATGATATAATAGTAACAAGTGAAGGCTTTCTGTGCAAATAGATAATCAGTGTTCTGAGAGAAAAGACAATGACTTGACACAGAAGATGACTCAAGAAAGTTAATGAGATTCATGGATACTTTTGGAGGGATCAAGGAAGCATTTAAGAGATGTGAATATGATTAACTGACTTCTATATGATATAAGTAATAGCAGTAGCAAGATACCTTTTGATTACCTCATGTATGCCCATTTTAACAATGCAACACTTGACTTCAGCCCGTCAAGTTGACTAAGACAAGTGAAATATTTTGGCTATGCTATGATGGGCTTTAATTTGGCAAAGCTACATGATGAGAGTACATTGACCATGTAAATTAGATGGAATAGAAACCGATATACTAAAATTCATATTCCATTCCAACACTATTGTGTTTTGGAGCCTGATGGGAGGCTGCTGAGCAAGGTGAGGGCCCATGGTGTTCGAGGTGAGCTACTGGCTTGGATTGAGCATTGGCTGTCTGACAGAAGGCAGAGATTTGGGATAAAAGGCTCTTTTTCGGAATGGCAACCGGTGACGAGTGGTGTCCCACAGGGTTCAGTTTTGGGGCCGCAGCTGTTCACCTTATACATTAACGATCTGGATGAAGGGACTGGGGGCATTCTGGCAAAGTTTGCTGATGATACAAAGATAGGTGGACAGGCAAGTAGTACTGAAGAGGTGAGGAAGCTGCAGAAAGATTTAAACAGTTTAGGAGAGTGGTCCAGGAAATGGCTGATGAAATTCAATGTGAGTAAATGTGAGGTTTTGCACTTTGGGAAAAAGAATACAGGCATGGACTATTTTCTAAATGGTGAGAAAATTCGCAAAGCAGAAGAACAAAGGGATCTGGGAGAGTTGGTCCAGGATTCTCTAAAGGTTAACTTGCAGGTAGAGTCCGTGATTAAGAAAGCAAATGTAATGTTGTCATTTATCTCAAGAGGGTTGGAATATAAAAGCAGTGATGTGCTTCTGAGGCTTTATAAGGCTCTAGTTAGGCCCCATTTAGAATACTGTGTCCAAATTTGGGCCCCACACCTCAGGAAGGACATGCTAGCCCTGGAGCGTGTCCAGCGGAGATTCACATGGATGATCCCTGGATTGGTAGGTTTAACGTATGATGAACGGCTAAGGATCCTAGGATTGTACTCTTTAGAGTTTAGAAGGTTGAAGGGAGATCTAATCGAAACTTACAAGATAATGTATGGTTTAGAAAGGGTGCATTGTCACGACTTAATTCTCTTTCTGTGAATTCACTCAGAAATAGAAGCAGTTTCTTCACAGTTGCTCTTCTGAACATTTCTTCTTTTTCAGAAAGCAGCAGTTCTGATTTGTAAAAGTAACTATACACAATGTTATATGACCAAGGTTTTATGATTAAACATCTATTTTATTTTGTATAACATTATATTTTAATATCATCTCATTGCTTTTGTACTCTATTCCTTCAGAAACAAATCTGAGTACCTTGTTGTTGTTCTTTTATGCCTTTACCAACATGTGATTAGTTTTAAGGAGGTTTATGTATGTGTAATCCTAAATCTCATTTATTGCATTTAACATTTGGTCTTCCAAGGAGTAGGTGATCATTCCTCCAACCAGAGTGAACCTTCCTCTTTTTTAGGCTATTCCTTGGGATTGAGGAGGTTTGCTTCCATTCTAGCTGGATGAATCCTGAGATAGCCTATAAGTCCAATGTGTGAACTAAACACTCTGACATTGCTGGTGGCCTCCTGGAAATCCATGTACACTGCAATGACTGTATTCCCTATGTACAGGGTTCCTGTTATTTCCTCAAGGAATTCATTCAGGCTGCTTAACCATTCATTTCCTCTTGGAAATTTATGCTGACATTCCTATTATAATACACCTTTCATATCCACCTGATCACTTTGATATTTGACCTTTCAACAAAAAATACGGTATCTTACCTATCACAGATACTAATTTCCTTGGGAGTAGACTGAGCAATAAGACCTTGATGAAGTGACCCAAAATTGGGAAAGAGCATGTCAGGGGTCCTGCTGGTTGCCACCACCCTGCCCTTGCTGATGATTTCTCCCCTCCCATAAATACAACTCCCCAACCCAGAATCCCCACCATTCCTGCCATCATTCATCTGGACTTCTTTCAATGTGATGCCTTAGGTCAGTGTTGTACCAGCAACAACCTGTCTTCTTCCTTTCTGCTTTGACAGTCCTTAGGGATGGAGGATGATTTTCTTTTATTCCCTTGCTGTCGATCCTGAGGTGACTAACTAGTCCAATATCTGGTCTGTTTACCTCACCACAGGTGATATTTGCTGAAGTGTGCCTGTGGGACGCTCCTGCGCTACAAGTCCCTTCCATTACTAGCACTTGGTATTCATCTTTGCCAGTTATAGATGTCCAAAATATTCAAAAATGTTCCTTTGTAGATTCTTCTTCTCCAAATTGGGGCTTAGCCTAAAAGGTCCATTGACTTGGTGGGGATAATGCATTTTCTCAGACAGGCTTTGAAGGTAACTTTGAAGCATTTACTGTGATATCCTGGTAAATGCTTGCCATGATGAATCTCAGAGTAGAGGGCTACAAGTCTTATGTCATGGCTGTGGCCCATCCAACATGGCTGATTGGCTAAAACAACTGTCTTGGTACTGGGGATGTTGGCCTGAGAAAGAACAATGTTATTGGAACAGTTATCCCATTAGCAAATTGGTAGGATTTTGCAGAGGCATCTCTAATGATATTTGCTCAGGGATTTGTTCCACTTTGTCCATGCCTCTGATGCAGACAAGCGGACTGATTACACTAATATCCTGTAGACCATGGGCTTGGTGTTGGGCTTGAGGTCTCTAGTCATGAAATAATCTGTTGTTCGGATGATCATTGGGTGCGCTGGCACAGTGAAGACAGTATTGAATTATATTGTCAATATTTGCCTCAATGGAAGGAAACTCCCAAGGAATGGGAATTGAACCACATTGTTCAATGGCTCCCATGGTTTTTAAATAGTTGGAGGATAGTTTTGTACCATGCAAGCAAGCTGGCAGATGGTCTTTGTCTTCCAGACATTTAATTCCATACCCGGCCTCTCATTCCGTTTGTGAATACATTAGCAACAGTTTGGAGCATGGCCTCTTAGGTGCATATACAACCAATTAAAACATCATTAACAGAGATTGAGGTGGACTTTATTCTGGTCTGAAAGTGATGCAGATTGAACAGTCTCCTTCTTATTCATTAGCGAAGCTCCACTCCAGTAAGGAGTTTCATTGATATGGTTGGAGTGTGGTAATGATAAGGAGAAAAGTATTGGTGTGATTGCGTAGCCTTGTCTGACCCTCGTCTGCACATGTATGAAGTCTGCAGTGAATCTTTTGATGATGGTTATAACTTGTACATTGTCATTCAGTAGGGATAGTGATGAATTTCTGATAGATTTCTGCAAAGAATTCAAATTGAGTTGGATGCTTCACAATCTCTCCTAGTTTACAGAACCGAAGCTTTGTGTAAAGTCAAAAAAAGCAATGCATCAAAGTTACTGCTGCTGTCTGCATTTTTCTTCGTCTTACCCTGTTGTGAAGTACATTCTACATCTTGAAGGAGTGAATCCACACTATGAATATTTAGGAGCTCTTCAGCCACTGGGAGAGGCAATTGAGGACAATGGCATTCCCTGTGGCAGACAGCTGGAATATCTCTCTATAAGTACTGCAATTGGTCTTGTCTCCTTTCTTCAGGATGATCACACTCACAACATCTCAGAGATCCTCTGGCATGTTCACCTTCATCCAGATGAGGAAGATGAAATCATGTATTACAGCCAACAGTGCTTCTCCGTTAAATTTCAGCAGATATTCCATCTGCACTGGCAGCTTTGGTACTCAGCTGTCAGATGGCAATTTTAAACTCATGTTGGGCTGAGAGCATGCTGTGGTGGTGATGGATAAACTGCTGTGGGATGTGGCTGAGGCCAATCACATCCAAGACTGGATCATTTTACTTTCATTGAGGTTTTGGAACCTCATCTGTGACAAGGTTCTGTCACATTAGATTATTCATGATTTCATGGTGTATTTGTCACATGCTACATGTTTTGGATGTGAACTCTGGCTCCTCTGGTCAAACACTCAGTTGAACCTTCTGTAGGTTACAAGTTCTGTAGAATATTCTGCATTAAATGGAACTTTTGCTATAGAATACTTCATGAATAGTTTTGTAGACTCTGCATCAGTTATGAATTGAACTGCTTATTCTAGAGCTCTATCCTGCTTTGATTTAAGATGTTCAGTGACTGATACATGTAAAAGATCAATAACAATTCTGTTGCATATGACCCCTTGCTATAAGTTTATAAAGTTGCATGTTTAATATAAAACACAGGTTAATGCAATGTGGAGCTGGAGGAACACAGCAGGCCAAACAGCTTCAGAGGAGCAGGAAAGTTGACGTTTCAGGCCGGGACCCTTCTTCAGAAAATTTCCCAGCTCTGTGCTCCAGCTCCTTCTGTGTAATCTCTGACTCTAGCATCAGTAGGTCTTATTATCTCTGAGTGAATTATAACCCCACTACAAAACCATTTTCTGAAGAAGGATCCTGACGCGAAGCATCAGCATTCTTGCTCCTCTGATGCTGCCTGGCCCACTGTGCTCCTCCAGCTCCACATTGTGTTATGCCTGAATCCAGCATTGGCAGTTGTTACTATCACAGATTAATGCAGATGCCTGCAAACACCCCTAGAAATTGGTATTTGCTATTGATGCGCAATTTCACCAGAGTCTTATTTGTTCTTGGAGTGAAATTTTGATCAAATACTGTTAGGAGGTTGTCAAATAAATTTGTTTCTTGTTGATCTGTTATCTATGTAGATGTTCTTCCCATATAGTTGAGTAGTGTGCTAACCTGGTCTACATATGTGCGGTGTACATTGATGTGCCTTGAAGTATTCTTTGTTGATCAAAATTGTTGTTACATCTTTGCTGTTGTGAAGATTGTTGGTATAGTATTAAAACTTAAAGCTGTTAGAGATATTGCTACTCTAAATGTTGTTTTCAATGCAAAGTTTGTTTTTTCTTATCAATATGACATCCTCATAGGTTTCTCATAGCTCACAGTGAGAAGTCCTTGGCACATTGGAAGGAGCATGCTGTGTCTCTGTCCCTTCACAATACAAGTACCTGAAATCTGAAGGAAACCACTTTTTTACTCCGTTTAGTTGCTGTAAGCCAAGACCTTTAACCAGTAATTAAGAAAATTGGCAGTTGGTACAGCAATTGCAAGTACCTAATGCAAAGATGTGGAGAAGAGTGTTGGATGAACAGAAATTCTGATGAATAAGTGATTCTTGTCAAGTACAGGAATCTGGTCCATTTTCACTTGATTTCATCAGACAGGTAAATGAGGGACTTAGCAGGCTTTTATTACATTTAGACTATATGTCTTGTGGTGACCCTATATGTAGTGGGACATCAGAGTCAGTGCACTTTCTCAAGTAGGTCATAATGTTATTTTTGCATTAAATTCAACATCATGTTTGAATTCACACTTTTTTATTTGCCTTTTTAAAATAATTAAAATCAATGAAATGTCTTAGTTGCTAAACGCAACTTGTGCGTCTTAGCAAAATTACAGAAATAATGAAAATTGAACTAACTTCATATAAACATCGAAAATAGGTGTATGAGTATGCCATTTGGCCTGCACCACCATTCAATATAATCATGGCTGATCATGCAATTTCAGAAACCCATTCCTGCTGTCTCCCCATACCCCTTGATCACTTTAACCACAAGGACCACTTCCAGCTCCCTTTTGAAGAGATTAAACGTCAATGCTAGGGCTCTGAAATTTTAAATTCTAAAAGAAAATTGTCATTCCCAATTCTTTTCTTGTTTCTGAATCATTTTCTTGACTTACTTTTTGTTAAATTTTCTGTCAAATAAATGGTCTAAAATTATTAATGACTGCTGGAACTTTGAACCCTGTTTGCCAGCGTAGTTTTTCTGATTCTTCCTTAAAGTGATTGAATCTGCTTCTGATGCCTGAAAATTGGCTCCCGTTTGTGGGCACTCTATCACATTTATCCCTTGGGTTCCTTTCGGGATTTAATAGCTCTTGCTGTTTTTTTTACATACCATTAAACAGTTTGTTTCCCCTATTACTAGATGTAAAAAATTTGTTTGCTGTACAATTGTATTTGGTGATTTCTCTGGAGGGGCTTTCCAGTGGAATTTCTTCTCTCTCAGGGTTGGAAGTCTTTGGAACTCTTGAGTCCTTTTGCGTACTTAATGCTGAAGTAGATAGAATCTTGATCCGTAGGGGAATCAAGGGTTGCAGGGCAAGGGCAGGAAAGTGGAACTGAGGAGTATTAGATCAGCCATGATGCTATTAAATAGTGAAGTAGACTTGAAGGCTGAACAGCCTACTTCTGTTCCTACTTCTTATGGTTATATGACTTAGAGATTCTTTCCTTTACAGAAGCTGCTCAGCTATGTGGCTCCTTTAGCTGCTCGATGGTCTTAAAGCTGTACCAATAATGAATTTTTTTATTCGAAAAAGTAATTTTCTGAGTTCTTCTCATCTCCGAACCACTTCAGGTTTGTTTTTTGACCTTCACCGCTTCCATGATTATCTAGGCAATAAATTCCATCATTGCGTCCATCTTCTTTTTCAAGTGTTTTCATGTTCAATTCTAAGAGTTTAAGTTCAAAACAAACCGGTCAAGGAGAAGGCAAAGTTAAAAATTATATCCATGTATTGGCTTCTTTAGAGGTCTATTTACTACATATTAATACTAACCCCTACTATACATAGAGATGTAAGTGAGGTATATAAGCTGCTGAAGTGGATTGACAAAATCAACATTGAGCAGAAGTCTTCCCTTGTAGGGAAGTCTAGAATGACAGGTCATAGTTTTAGGGTAAGTGATTTAAAACAGATGAGAAGGAATTACTCCTCTCAAAAGTACATGAATCTGTGGAAATCATTATCTTAGATGTGGTGAACACTGGGACTGAAGAAATTTAAGGAGATTTTTAATTAACAATGAGTTAAAGAGTTATGGAGAGCAGGCTGGAAAGTGGAGTTGAGATTGAGATGAGTTTAGCAACAATCATATTAAATGATGGAGCAGGCTTGAGGGGTTGAATTGCCTACTCCAAACCTTAGCTCATATGTTATGTATACAAGATAATCTGAGAAATACCAGTCTCCAACCTTAGGTTACAACATTGAAAGACTATATTCTATATATGTTTCACTGTATCTAACACACACACACACACACACACACACACACACACATCTTTCAAACTAATTAACTTTGGCTGTACTGTGTTATTTATATTGCATAGAGAACAGCTCTGTGACATATTCACAAGTTTGCTTCAGGGTTCTGAAGCCTTTGATACAACAACCAGGATATCAGGTTTTATTCCACTGCTCTTCTTCAAAAATTGCCATGTAATCTTTTAAATCCACCTGAGAAGGCTGACAGGCCTCAGTTTAATTTCTCATTGGTAGCGAGCAGAAACTTTCCTTTGCTCAAGTCTTTGAAGCAAGACTAGAGCCTGTAAACCATGACTTCAGGGATGAAAATGCTATACTAAGCCACAGCAGTGGAATCAACCAGCTGCTGGAAGGAAATTGTATCCTTCCTTTGGAACAGAGACCATGGACTAAATTCTAACTTGATTTTCTTTCCTATTTTGGGAATACAAATTGCCAGGAATACAATGTTTCCTGCAAGCTGTGTGCAGTGGGGGAGGCTAGGAAATGAGTACAGGGTATTCACTGCACAAATAAACTTTAAGCTGCCTCACATACAAATGAGCAGGCTGCACATCAAAAAACACATTAACAGGGACATTGGCAGGGTGTACAGTTCTCAATTTCACTATCTGGTATTGCAAGTTCAAGTCCACTCTATATTGCTTGTGATAATCTACGAACCTCCTACAGCTAATATCCAATCTGTGTTTGAATAAAGGGAGACAGAACAAAAGTGAAAACAAGAATTCTTGGCAGTAATGCTAGTGCTGAAGATATAGCACAAAATAGCATTAATCCTCTGAAAAGTAAACTTAATCATACGGGAAATTCGACTTTAAATGTCCTTTTGTTGAAATTACTTTGACATTTGCAGCTACAGCCTGTATTTTAATTGTGATTGATTGGCCTTTTTCTGGCAATATTGTATTATCACTGATCAGCTACAAATACTATATTAGTCATACTATCTGAAGGCAAGCATTACCCTGTGACTTCTATTAGTCCCATCGAGATTGTGCTTTAGCAATCAATACAGAGAGGACATGGACTCAGGTTGTTAAATCAGATCTGCTGAGGTTAAAACAAAAAATCAGCAGTAAACAGAAAGCTATTCCATAGCCTGAATGCATGTTATTGACATAGATGCTGCTGGGAGCTTGTCAAACTGGTGCAGGTCAGAGCACATCTAAGTCTAACCAATCAGTTGTTGTCAGACTAATAATTGTGTAGACACATCTTCAAACCACAGTGACACCATATTAGTCCTATCAAAGTCTGTTTATTGTCTTCCTTCTCATGTACATACATTCCTCAGTTGCAATCTGTCAAATTTAGTCAGCTTGATTGCTAATATTCAGTAAAGTTTGATCATTAAGCATTTTGACACAAATACTATCACAAAGCAATAAAACAAATTATCGGTGGTTTTGAAAATATAACATACATGTCCCATAAAAACTGAACACTGAGGTAACCTAACCACATTTTATGGATCTGTCCTCATCTTGCCTTCAGAATTAATTTCAAGCTTTTATTGTTGCTTAAAATAAAAGACACAATCAAATCTTCTGTGGCAGTGATCATGATGTAGCAGATGATACATTCATTTGTATTAATAAAACTTTGTTTAAGCAATGAGCAATGTATTTTGCTGCTGTGTTTCTATTTGTGTTTATTCTGATTTATTTTTACATTTTAAGGCAAGATGGTGTAATTAATGCCTCTGCTGGACATCCTGAGGTCAACAACAAGTTAATTGGAATTGTAGAAATGAGTTTCCAGACTGTCAGACGTTAGTAAGTTTCTAGTTTCAGGTCAAGAGGAATCAGCATAGAATTACTGCTTTTGTTTTTGATAATTTTGAAGCATGGCCTCTGAAGTGTGAAAAACTAATTATTTTAAATATTTTAAAATTACTGAATATTGATTTACTGGCAAGTGAAATTGCTTTATTTTTGTCTTTTTTTTGTTAGTTAACCAAAGGATAGTAGTTTCTTTAATGACAGTTATTTTTGTTCATATTAAGTCTGCAGAGTTTGTGCATGGTCCTGATTATGGTACATCACGATTGCTTCAAATAAACCAGGCCTTTGCACACGGTAGTTTGTTGTTCTGCAATGGTGTTGTTAAAGTGCTAAATCTAAACACCATATTCTTTTTCTTTAGAGTATAGAATGACATAGCATTTTAAGATGTTGCTGGAAATAAATTGAGGATAACACTGATCTGAGAAAAATGCATACAGTCCTACAAATAAGTCAAATTAATGGCACAGTTTTTGCCCATTCTGCAGACTGCGCAAGGATCCTCGAATGTTATTAGACACTGGTAAGGGAAGATTCTTTAATGGCATGAGATGATAATTCTCTGTGTTGCACCCATATTACTGTTAGTTCTCAGATAGATTTTACAGATGTCATAGTCCATTTTGCTGGTATTGAATGCAGATTTCTCAGATAGCATTATGTATGTTTTGCATGTGCAAAAATTGGAGAATTGTAGCTGGGCCTTTTCCTTCTGGTTGCTGACTCGTGTGAGCAATGAGTCTGGCAACATCTCAATGATTAAAAAAAATCCATCCCTGCTTCCAAATTCATTCGTACCCTTCCAATCTCTACTATCTCCTCCAGTCCCATGATGTTCAAATAAATTTGTACTGCTCCATTTCTAGCCTCCTGTTCATTAAATTTTCTAACACTTTTGGTCATACCTTCAGCTGCCTGGTCTCTTGATTTTCCTCTCTAATCCTCTCCATATGTGTACTTCTCTCTCTTCCCTTAAGATGTTCTTTGAAACCTATCTCAGTAACTTCAAGATTTTGGGCACTTGACCTATATCCTCCTTAAATGACTCAGTGTCAATTTTTGTCTGGAAATGTTCCTGTAAAATATCTTGGAATGTTTAAATATATTAAAGGAACTGTAAAGTTACAAGCTCCTGTATTGTTGGACCTAAATGTTAATTGAAACTATCCAGTCGAGTGGAGCAAATACAGGAGAAAATAAAGAGTACGAAACTACACATGTCTGAAATCTGACATATTTGATTAAATGAGGTGTTTATATGCCATAATAAAATCTAAGTCAATTGATATCAAAGGGAATGAATCTTCTCTGGCTGGAGTCTGACCTCATACAAAGGAGATTTATTTTGCAAACTGGAGGCCAATTATCCTAGCCCCAAGGTGTCATTGCAAAAATTTCTTAGGGTAGTTCCTGTCCCCAACCTTTACTGATGATGTTCTCTTCATCAGAAGATGTTTGCTGATGATTCATAGGATCCAGCACCATTCACAATTCCTCAGATGCAGTCTGTGCTCACATGCAGCAAATGTGCGACAATATTTAGGCTTCAACTGATAATTAGCAAGTGAAATTTGTGTGGCGCGATTGTCAGATAATAGCCATTTGCACCAAGACAGAATCTAATCATTATTCCTCAAGATTCAACAGCATTATCACCTCTGAATTCCTCACTGTCACCAGTTTTACATTAACAAGAAGCCTAACTAGAATAGCTCCATAAGTATCGTAACTACAAGAATATGTGAGAAGCTTGGAATTCTGCAGGGAATAACTCACCTCCTGTCTCCCTAAGGAACAAATCAGGAGCGGGACAGAATATACTGCACTTATTTGAATGAGTGCAGTTCTACCAACATACAAGAAGCTCAAAACCTTTTTGGACAAAGGAGTCTGCTTGTTTGACACTCCACCCCTCACCTCCAAGATATACACAGCCAACTGCCATCAACATACAGCGGTAACACTATTTAACCATCAATAAAAAGCTCTATAACAACTCATCAAAGCTGTTTTGTCAGCACCTTCCTCAGCTGCATTCATTAGCATCTGGAAGGACAAGAGCAGCAGATACATGAGAACCTATGAGTTCCACTCCAGGCTATAACTCTTTTTTCACTATCATTGGGCTAAAATCTTAGAACTCCCTTTGTAAAGGCATTGGAGATGTACCAACATCAAAATGGATTATTGAGGTTAAAAAGGCAGCTCACCACCACTCTATCAAGTGCAATTAAAGGCAGCCAATAAATGCCAGCTAAATGAACAAATTGATGAATAAATAAATAACATATGAACAAATTTAAAGAGAAATAAACAATATAAGGTGCAGATGTAGTTGTTCTTCACTTTCAGTACTAGTTTTTGCCAGATTAGTCTGTAGTCATGTGTTTGGTAAATTATGAGTTTACCATTGATTTTCTGGGAATAACGAACCAGCCATCCATTTCTTGTCTGTCCTTTTTTTTTGTTTCCACTGAAGTCAACCAAAAGTGAAAAAAACAGAAGACTGTACATTTACTACCAACTTTTTCACACAATTGCACAATGTTAAAATTGTCCTTGTACTTTATTGATAATTAACAGTGTGGTGTAACAAGGCAGAAAGTGCTGACAACTATTTATATTTAGCACTCTTTTAACTGTTCCTACCCTATGGAAATGAATCATTGGCCATTAGTGAAAAATGGGACTTTTTTCACTTGTTAAAGTTTTGTCAATGCAATTAATGGGGAATGTATTTTACTCCACACAGTATTAATTAGCTTAAAGTGAGGAAATTTTAAGCTATCATTTGAGACAGATCATCTGATACATTCAGTCAAGAGAGCAGAATTTGGCATGATGCATGTTCTGGGTGAACCTGGAGAAAGGTAAATGAGCTAAAACAATGTTGATTAAACAAGTTAATAAATTGATATCCATTTCATTCTAAATATATGTCTTACTTGTGTTTCGGCTGTTGTCTTTCAAAAAGTCCATGGTCACTTTCCCAGAATAGCTTTCACGTGAACCTGGTCCTGATTTAAATATGACGTTTTTATGGGTAACTATAGATATAACTCTGTGTAGTTTTATATTGTAAAAACATTTTCTTTTACACTTCTGGAAAAGGAAACATCCAGATCACTCCCCACCTCTGCCATGTGTCTTCACCGCCAGAAAAGAACAAAGCCATAAAGTTCATCCCTTAGTCTGCGAATACTCTGGTGCTCGCCATCACTGGAACTTTGTTGCCATTCTTTGGTGCTATCTTGCCTCCATTCGCAAGGTGATTCAGCATTTTCCTATGAAATGCAAATTCTGACAGCAGTTCATCTGTAGCACTTCAGGGTGATTTTAAATACCACCATTATAACAGAATTCATGTGCAGTTTCTGATATGAAATTTTGAATTACTTTCATTAAAAAAATCTTTTTGTGACTATTGACCTATTGGTGTGTTCATGTTTGTAGAGACAGAGAGACATAATGATTATTCAGTGAAATAAATCTTTCTCCTTCATGAAGCCACATTGTTAGCATCTGTATGTGATCCAGGTGGAGGATTGCATACTATATGGCACTGACCACAAATGATTGGTCAAGGCAAAAACATAAGTTTTATTTTGTTTTGGAGGCTGTAGTGCATTAAGAATGCTAGAAAAATTCAGGAGGTCAGGAGGTTTTTGTAGAAAGAGAAACAGAATTAAAGTTTTGAGTCCAGTCTGACTCTAATTCAGAGTTCTGAGTTTGAACTTCCTTTCATTTGAGTGAAGAGAAAATTAGGCAGGCTGCATCACCTCTATCACATCCACTTTGTTTTTCTCTTTGCACTCCTCTAAGATAATGCTTTTACAACCAAATGATGAAGACAACAAATTAACTCACTGCATCAAGCTTTACTATTTTAAAAATACTCTTTCTATCAATCTGCATGTCTGTGATACTGTTTTACCTTAAACTCAGCTGTGTAGCTAAACATCTCAATACATCAAATTGCAGTCCGTCATTTGATATTTTAACAAATTGCTTTCATTTAAATATTGGAGAAAGGAATTTAAATAAGAATATATTCAATTTTTTATTTGTAAAATCATGCTATAATGTTCTTAATTTTGTAGCAAATGAACATTGCAATTAAAAAAAAACAAATAACAGACCTTGATAACACAGTGTGGAGCTGGAGGAACACAGCAGCCCAGGCAGCATCAGAAGAGCAGGAAAGTAAATGTTCCGGTTCAGACCGTTCTTCAGAAATCAGGAGCAGGAAGGGAGCTCAGAAATAAATAGCGACCTGTAGGTTGCAATGGGAGAGAGATCCACTGAGGCCTGCTGTGTTCCTCCAGCTCCACACTGTGTTATCTCTGACTCCAGCATCTCCAGTTCTGGCTACCCTGAAATAGTAGACCTTCAAATTTTAAGGTGTTTCGAAAAACAGTTGCCAAAGCATAAAATTCTGGAAACAATTAGCAGGTGGAGCAGCACCTGTGGACGTAACACTTCTAAACTCTCAAGCACTCAATTGTGATGAAATATACTGGGCTGAAGTATTGGTGTGATGGTGACAGGGATGAATTTTCCAAATGGAAAGGTCATAGATCTGCTTAAGTGGATTGGGGTCATTTTTACAGGAGCCACCACTGACTGAGAGGCCTTGGCCCCAATTAAATGGCGAGCATTCCAAAAGAGACAAGAGCTACAGGAACACATAACAAGTCTACTGCCAGGGCATTGGGAGTGTGGTGGAAGGAATGGTTCTACCACCAAGCTCAGACCCTTGGCCTCCAGCCTTGTTCAGGGAGATTAATAGATGCTTTTGGATGGAGGGAGTGTTATAGGAATTTGAATGCAATCAGAGAAGCCAGATGGTTTACAAACAGTCCTTAAGCTTTGTCACCATACCAGAGCTGCTAGATTCCAGAAGGTTTGGGAATGCAGATCTTCAAAGGCCTGGGAGACTGACTGAACAGGGTTAAACCTAGAAAACAGGTCAAATGTAAGAATACAGAGAATAGTAATGTCAATGGACTGATAATCTAGAAATGGAAACTAATCCTTTCGGACATGGGTTCAAATCGCACCTCAGCAGCTATTAATTGGATCTGGAATATAATGTTAGTTGTAGTGATTGTGACCATGACAACAATCATCTATTGTAATCTGGGTCATTAATATCCGTCAGGGAAGGAAATCTGCCACCCTTGCCTGGTCTATATGTTACTCTAAATCCATAGCAATGTTTACTCTGTAATCATAGAATCCCTTAAGTGTAGAAGGAGGCCATTCAGTATCACTAACCCTCTGAAAAGCACACACCCAGATCCATCCCTGCATTTCTCATGGCTAATCCACCTAGTCTACACATCATTAGACTATGGGAGGAAGCTGAAGCATCTGAAGGATGCCCATGCAGACACAGGGACAATGTACAAACTCTGCATAAACAATCGCCTGAGGATGGAATTGAACCTGGGTCCCTGGTACTGTGAGGCAGTAGTGTTAACCACTGAGCCACCATGCCACCCCAGGCAAATGACCACATGTGCTCTCAGTTCAAGAAAAATTATAGATGAGCAATGAATGCTGCCCTATCCAGTGATATCAGGACCCTGTGGAAGAATTTTAGGAAGGCATATTATATAAATTAAATGGAGAATGACATTGGGCAGTTAATCAGGATAGCTGTTCCCATGATATCTGGAGTATTCTAAATCATGACCCCATGGTATAGGATGTTACAAATTTATATCCGCTCAGTCAGAAAGGGAATAATTCCAATTCCATTCAACTATGAATGCTTGCTGCTCTACCATCTCAAGTTTACACTGAGGACTCACCATTAGACAGTAAGACATTAGAACAGAAGCAGGCCATTCAGCCTGACAATTTACTTCACCATTCAATGAGGTCATGTCTCAACTGCTAATCCTCAACTTCATTCCTACCCTTTTACTTAATTCCATTACTGGTTAAAAACATGTCTATCTCAAATATACTTAATGATCCAGCCTCCAGAGCCCTCTGTAGTAAAGGATTCCACAAATATGTCAGCCTCTGAATGAAAATATTCTTCCTCTTCTCTGTCCCAATTGGGCAACTTCTTAACCTGAGATTATGCTCTCTGCCCCTGGACTCTCTCTAAGAAGAAGTCAACCTCTCCACATGGCCCCTATCAAGGCCCCTAAGGGTCTTACACATTTCAAAGAAGTGACGTCTTGTTCTTCTGAACTCCGATGAGCACTGGCCAAACCTCCTCATAATAAAATCCCTCCATACCTTGAATCAACCTTTGAACCTTCTGTGTACTGACTCCAATTCCATTATACATTTCCTTAGATAAGGAGACCTAAACTGTGCACAATATTCCAGCTGTGGTCTGCTTAGTGCACTGTACGTTTTTTAACAAGGCTTCCCTTTTTTATGCTTCATTCCCTTTGGAATAAAGGTCAAAATTCCATTTTATGTTGCCATTACCTGTTGAATGTGTATCCTAGCTTTCTGAGATCAGCAGTAGGACTCCCAAATCTCTCTGTGCTTCAGCTGTCTGCAGCGATTCTCATTCAGATACTATTCAGCTGTTCTATTCTTCCTGTGCATAAACTCACATTTGCCCACATTAGATTCCATGTGCCAAGTTTTTGTCCATTCTGTTCACCTGTCTATATCCTTCTGCATACTCTTTGGGCCATTGCAACCTTCCATTCCATATATTTTTCCGTGTCCGCAAACCTGACTACAGTACATTTGCATCCATTATCCAAGTTAATATACACAGTAAATAGTTGTGGTCTCAACACTGATCCCTGTGACCCTTCATTAATTGGAGGTTGCTATCCTGAAATATGCACTCTGTCTCATCCCTATTTTCCCTGTAAGTATTCTGTTCGTTAGCCAACACTGTTATCTTGTTAAGCAGCCTAAAATGTGTGCCTTATCAAATACTTCTGGAAATCTAAATATGAGGCATCTGCTAATTCCCCTTTATCAATCTTGTTTTGTTTGTCTTTTTAAAGAACTCTAATAAATTTGTCAGACATATGTTCCTCTACATGAACCCACACTGAACCAAGCCACTGGGGCCAATAATTTCCAGAGATGCATGTACTTGAATAAGAATGTCAAAAGTATCAATAGAACAGAAAGACCTAGGGGTTCAGGTATATAATTCATTGAAATTTGCGTTACAGGCAGACAGGATGGCTAGGAAGGTATATCAGAGATAATGGGAACTGCAGATGCTGGAGAATCCAAGATTACAAAGTGTGGAGCTGGATGAACACAGCAGGCTCAGCAGCGTCTTAGGAGTACAAAAGCTAACGTTTCGGATAGGCCTAAAACGTCAGCTTTTGTACTCCTAAGATGATGCTTGGCCTGCTGTGTTCATCCAGCTCCACACTTTGTTATCTCTGGTTAAGAAGGTGTTTGATTCTTGCCTTCATTGCTCAGACCTTTCAGTATAAGAGTTGGGATATCATGTTGAGGTTGTACAGGAAGTTAGTGAGGCCACTTCTGGTACACTGTGTGCTGTTCTGGTCTCGCTGTTACAGGAAAGAAAATGATTAAATCAAAGTGGGTTCAGAAAAGATTTATCAGATGTTGCCAGGAATGGAATGTTTGAGGTTTAAAAATGAACTGGAAAGACTGGGATAACAAAGTGTAGAGCTGGATGAACACAGCAGGCCAAGCAGCATCAGAGGAACAGGAAAGCTGATGTTTCGGGCCTAGACCCTTCTAGGCCCGAAACGCCAGGCTTCCTGCTCCTATGATGTTGCTTGGCCTGCTGTGTTGATCCAGCGCTTCACCTTGTTATCAGAGATTATCCAGCATCTGCAGTTCCTGCTATCTCTGGAAAGACTGGGGCATTTTCGCACTGGAAGAGAAGGAGGGGAGACTGTATTGAGGTTTATAAAAGCGTAAGGTGCATAGGTAAGATGAATGACAAGGGTCTTTTCCCTAGGTTGGGGGAATTCAAAACTGGAGGGTATATTTTTTATGATGAGAGGAGTAAGGTTTAAAAAGGCCACAAGGGGCAACTTTTATTACACAGAGAGTGCTTTGTATGTGGAATGAACTGCCAGAGAAAGTGATGGATGGAAGTACACTTACAACATTTAAAAGACATTTAGATGAGTTCATGAATAGGAAAGGGTTGGAGGGATAGGGGCCAAGCGCAGGCAGGTAAGTGTAGTTGAGCTTGAGAACATGATTGTCATAGACTGGAAGGGTCTGTCTCCATGCTCTATGACTCTATAACTCTAATTGCAATCAACTAAGAATTTCTCTCCTGTTATTTAACTATTTTATGCAACAATTGAATCCTCCATGACCAATGAGTGTAAGACAATTATAATCATTATTATTTATATCTAAGATTAATTATATATTTGATTACACATAATTGTTACCATATTCCAACTTCATTACCACCCAATGCTATTTTACATTTTCACAACAAAATTGCATTTGGAAGACTTCAATATGTCAAATAAACTCTGCTTCTGCAATTTTGCGAGTTGTTCAGTTAGGTCAATAAACACTTGGCCATTTTTCAAAATTTGATAAATCCGTTCATAAAAAATGTAGCATTATGGATTGGGTCCCACTTTGTCTCATTTGTGAAGCATTCCCTGTGCCAAGCTCAAGCTATCTATTAGCCCAATGGCAAATTTTAAGAAAGCTCATCCGATTTTAGCAATTGGATTAAAGTAATAGACTGCCTCAGGACTCAAGCCTATAACTGTGTGGTTGGAAAGCTAATTCTTTATCTCCTTGTTTACAAGAGTGATAATCAATGCATCCGTTATTATGCATTTTTAGTACAGGTCTTGTTAAAATCAGGTATGTTACAAATCTGCTACACCAGCAGGATTTTCCTTTTCAATTCAGGTAAACCAACGAAAGCCATGTAATGTGAAACCATTTCAGGAGTTTAATTGTAATTCTCCACCACTTGCACAATTGATGCAAGTATTGAGTTGTCTGACAATATTATCAAGTGCATGGACGTCTTTCAAGCATCTTTTGCTGTTATAGTCTGCCTTATAAACCACCACCCCGCTTCCATGAATTGCCAACTTGCTGCAGTGGAGGAACATGAGCATTCCATTGATCCTGAGAGTGATGCTGTCAGCTCCAAGCAGGGCCTCCTATGAAGGTAAGGTCAGAGGGGAGGAGCCAGACAGAGCACAATCCAAAACAGGCTGAAGATACTAATGCGATAGCAATGGTTGATGGCAGATGAAGGCGACAGTGTAGGGAGATCCCAAGTTGTTGAAATTTTCCTTGCCACTGGAACTGACTGTATCTTCTATCAAGGGCAATCTGTGTGCTTATTTGCAACAGCATATCCCATATTAACTTCAACACCCCCGACACACACACACACCCGCGTGCGTGCACACACACACACACACACACACACACACACACACACACACACACACACACACACGTGAATCTATTGGGTGAATTTATATTTGCAGATACATTTTATTCTGGAGAAAGCACACACTTCAAAGACAGTCAGTCAATACTTTAGAAATAAAACAAGTTTGACTCCAAACTAAAACATAAACAGATTCTAAACAAGGCCTCACCTAACATGCATTGTCTGAACTAAAATGTCATCACATCTTTAGACTGATAAAACCCATAGTTCTGTCAGGACCATGACTTGGAAGGAATTTGGGGATTAACATATACATATCAATCAATTAAAACCTTCTAACTGATTAAAGATTTAACAGCATCGAAGGTTTGTTTAGTACATCCTCATCAATGTTGTGAACCTTTGATCATTTACTTATGAATTCTGAGTCTGATACTGCCTCTCTCACTAACAACTGAAGAAGGACTGAGGCTCTGAAATCTTGTGTTTTCAAGTAAGCCTGGTGGACTATAACCTGGTGTCTTGTGATTTCTGACCTTGCCCACCCCTGTCCAACATCGGCACCACCACATCATACTCTGAAAAGGAAGCATCGGAAAGGAGGGAGTTGGGAATTGCAATTCCAATGGGACTCTTCTGCTCACCAAATATACTCATTTTAATGGACTAGAGAAACCCTGGACAAAGCTGAAGGCTTCCCTCATCTCATGTTGTGAAGAAGCCATTGATTACAAGGCAAGGAAACACCAGGACTGATTCAACAAGACTGCTCACGTTGTCCAAAATCTCTTTGACAAGAAGAGGAAACTTCTCTGATTCTGGAAAAACAATATCATCCAAGATGAAAAGAGAAGAACTCATCAAACAGCAAAGGTCGAATTACGTAGAAGAACAAGGGAACCAATGGTGGACTGAGAAAGCCAAGGAGCTGCAATTGCCTGCTGATGAGCCCAACACCTGGCTTGTTTTTCAGCGACACCAAGGTGATATACAGACCCATCACCATTGGTCTTAATCTGCTGTGGAATAAGGAAGATACCCTTTAAAGAGACAGCGTTAACTCCAGCCTCTGATGGACAGCACACTTCAAAGAATTCCTGTACAATGATACAAACATCAATAAGGACATTTTCGAGGAAATCCCTAATTGCCTATCAAATATCATCATGGATTCCTATTCAGTGTAGCAGAAGTTGAAGCCTCCATTAGACACACAAAGAATGGAAAAATTACAGATATAGATAGGATTCCAGCAGAGATTTTCAAACTTCGTTGAGCAGAACTTACCCATCAACTCCATCAACTGTTCCTGAAAATCTGGGACAAACAAGAAATGCCTTCCAATCTCAGAGATGCTGCTATTAGCACCATCTTCAAGGAAGTTGACAAAGTGGGCTATAAGAACTATCAAGGAATCTCCCTAATGTTCATCACCGGGAAGATCATGACCTGAATCCTAATTAGGCACCTTCTTCCAAACTCTTCCAAAATCTTCCAAACTCTGAGGAAATCCTTCCTGAAAGCCAGTGTGGCTTCCAAGCAAATCATGGAGCTGTGGACATGATTTTCACTGTTTGGATACTCCAAGAGAAATGCGAAGGAATAAAGGCAGCAACTCTATGTGACCTTTGGCAATCCAACAAATACATTTGACTCAGTCAGTCAGTACGAGCTATAGAAGATCCTGTCAAACGCTGGTTGTCCAGTGAAATTCATTACCATCCTCAATCTCCTCCACAATAAGGTGTCAGCAATGGTCCTCAGTGACAGTTCTATGGCAGAATTCTTTGAAGTCAACATGGGGGTCAAATAGGGATGTGTCATCACCCCTACTCTATTCTCCAACTTCATCATCACCATTCCTCATCTTGTCAAGAAGAAGCTTCCCAGTGTCTACATTGTCTACAGGATGGACAGAAACTTCTCAACCTCAGCTGGTTGAAAGCCAAGAAAAAATAACACTGACCTCACTTGTGGAACTTCAGTATGCAAATAACAGCGTCATGTTTGGTCTCTCAGAACAGAATCTTCAAGATTCACTTAATGTCTTCATGGCAGCATAGCGAAGAATTGTGCTCACTCACAACCTCAACAAGACTCAAAACCTTTATCAACCTGCCCCAGATCAAGTTCTAGACCATCCCTTCATTAAAATCAATTGGAGAAATCCTCCTGAATGTGGAGCATTTCCGCTGCCTGCAAAACTACCTCTTATCTAAGGCTGACATCAAAGCTGAGATTTAATATTGCATCCAGTCTGTGAGTGTTACATTTGGATGTTGAAGGGTGAGACCCTTTGATGACAGTGACATCTGTGCTGATACCATTATTCTCGTGTGTAAAGCAGTCATCTTTTTGACTTTCCTGAATGGCTCCAAAACTTGGATTACATATAGATGCTACTTCAAGATCCTTCAAAGTATCATCATCGCTATTTGAGACAGATTTGCCACGTCACCTTGGAGGACAGGCATACTGTCATCAGTAGATAATGGGAACTACAGTTGCTGGAGAATCCAAGATAACAAAGTGTGAAGCTGGATGAACACAGCAGGCCGAGCAGCATCTCAGGTGCACAAAAGCTGACGTTTCGGGCCTAGACCCTTCATCAGAGAGGGGGATGGGGAGAGTGTTCTGAAATAAATAGGGAGAGAGGGGGAGACGGGCCGAAGATGAATAGAGGAAAAGATAGGTGAGGAGGAGAGTATAGGTGAGGAGGTTGGGAGGGGATAGGTTAGCCCGGAGAGGATGAACAGGTCAAGGAGACGGGATGAGGTTAGTAGGTGGGAAATGGAGGTGCGGCTTGAGGTGGGAGGAGGGGCTAGGTGAGAGGAAGAACAGGTTAGGGAGGCAGGGATGAGCCGGGCTGGTTTTGAGATGAAGTGGCAAGGGGAGGTTTTGAAGCTTGTGAAGTC
The DNA here is from genome assembly GCF_030684315.1 of Stegostoma tigrinum. NCBI lineage: Eukaryota > Metazoa > Chordata > Chondrichthyes > Orectolobiformes > Stegostomatidae > Stegostoma > Stegostoma tigrinum. The sequence continues at coordinate 81,708,143 of NC_081361.1, read as the reverse complement.
CACATTGATACCATTGGGCTGCAGGGTTCCCAAGCGGAATATGAGTTGCTGTTCCTGCAACCTTCGGGTGGCATCATTGTGGCACCGTCCCGTTGTGGCTTCCTCTACATTGGGGAAACCAAGCGGAGGCTTGGGGCCCGCTTTGCAGAACACCTCCGTTCAGTTTGCAGTAAACAACTGCACCTCCCATTCGCGAACCATTTTAACTCCCCCGTCCCATTCCTCAGACGACATGTCCATAATGAGCCTCCTGCAGTGCCTCAATGATGCCACCCGAAGGTTGCAGGAACAGCAACTCATATTCTGCTTGGGAACCCTGCAGCCCAATGGTATCAATGTGGACTTCACAAGCTTCAAAATCTCCCCTTCCCCCACCGCATCCCAAAACCAGCCCAGTTCGTCCCCTCCCCCCACTGCATCCCAAAATCAGCCCAGCTCGTCCCCTCCCCCCACTGCATCCCAAAATCAGCCCAGCTCGTCCCCTTCCCCCACTGCATCCCAAAACCAGCCCAGCTCATTCCCGCCTCCCTAACCTGGTCTTCCTCTCAACTATCCCCTCCTCCTACCCCAAGCCGCACCTCCATTTCCCACCTACTAACCTCATCCTGCCTCCTTGGCCTGTCCGTCTTCCCTGGACTGACCTATCCCCTCCCTACCTCCCCACGTATACTCTCCTCTCCACCTCTCTTCTTTTCTCTCCATCTTCGGTCCACCTTCCCCTCTCTCCCTATTTATTTCAGAACAGTCTCCCCATCCCCCTCTCTGATGAAGGGCCTAGGCCCGAAACGTCAGCTTTTGTGCTCCTAAGATGCTGCTAGGCCTGCTGTGTTCATCCAGCTTCACACTTTGTTGTCTACTATCATCAGTATCTTGAAGCTGTCAATATATAATTGAGGCCGTAATCATCTGCAAGCAATTCTGCTGGGCTGACCATATGTTTCGGATGCCTGAGTTCTGACTGCCAAAGCAAATTGCTTTCACCCAGCTTAAGGAAGGAAATTGAATGAAAGGAAGACAAAGGAAGTGTTTCAAGTTCTCCCTGAAGGCATTCCTCAAGAAATGCAGCATTGATATTAATGCGTAAGAGTCCCTCATTCAGACGAAACCAGCTTGGGGTAATCTCTTGTATGAAGGGACAGAATTATCCAAGAAAATCCAGCGACAATATTACGGGCAGAAAAGGAACTAGAGAAAAGAATGTCAATGATCTCAAGCCAAAGGACCACTTCCACCAACTAGAAATAACTGCCAAATGTGTGGTTGGAGATATGGCTCTAGGATTGGACTCATCAGCCACACAAAGACCCACAGAACCCATGACGAATGACATAGAATTTCTAAGATGGACAATCATACTCATTAGTGAGTGATTACTGTTACTGCTACTGTTGTTACAACTCAGTGCTTTTTAAATATATGTTTTAAGAAAGGCAGGAACACAACAAGAGCGAAACAGAGAAAAATAGTTTGGAACATCAGTTAGTGTGCTGATCATTTTATATCTTTCTTTCTCACCAGTGCAGAGATCCTGGCTTCCTTGGTGTATTTAAATGTCTGGGCTAGGATAGAACGACAGAATGTACAAATTAGGTGATCTTCAGCATCTGTAATTCTTTGCTGTATTTCAGGAAAAAAGGGATCTGTACATGTGCATAAGTCATTAAATGTGTCAGAGATATTGGGAACTGCACGGACGGGGGGGCGCAGTTGTGGTTTGGCGCATTGACCTCTACATCGCCGAGGCCAGGCGCCAGCTCCCTGACACGTCCTGCTACCACCCCCAAGATCATGACCCTGACAACCAAAACATCATCTCCCAGGCCACCCATAACCTCATCACCTCAGATGACTCCCACCCACAGCCTTCAACCTTATCATTCCCCAACCCTGCACCACCCGTTTCTATCTCCTTCCCAAAATCCATAAACCCACCTGCCCTGGTTGACACATTGTCTCCGCTTTCTCCTGCCTCACTGAACTCATCTCTACCTATCTCGACTTCATTTTCTCTCCCCAGTCCAGGAACTCCCCACCTATATTGACACCACCCAGACCCTTCACCTCCTCCAAAACTTCTGATTCCCTGGACCTCAACAACTCATCTTCACTATGGGCATCCAGTCCATATACATTTGTATTCCCAATGCAGATGACCTAAAAGCCCTCCACTTCTTCCTCCCGACCAGTCCCTCTGCACAGGCAGCCTTATCTGCTAACTGAACTCGTCCTTACACTTAACAACCTCTCCTTCAACTCCTCTCACTTCTTACAGATGAAAGGGGTGGCCATGAGTTCCTGCATGGGCCTAAGCTATGCCTGCCTCTTTGTAGGATATGTGGAACAGCCCATCTTCTGCAGCTACACTGGCCTTATCCCCCACCTCTTCTTCCGTTCCATCCATGACTGTATCAGTGCCGCTTTGTGCTCCCACAAGGAGCTCGAACAGTTCATCCACTTTACCAACACCTTCCACCTCAACCTTAAGTTAACCTGGACCATTTCTGATACCTTTCCCTCCTTCCTGGACCTCTCTGTCTCCATCTCGGGTAACCACCTGGAAACCGATATCAATTTCAAGCCTACCAACTCCCACAGTCACCTAGAATACACCTCCTCACACCCACCGTCCTGCAAGAATGCTATCCCCTATTGCTAATTCCTTTGCTTCCATCATGTCTGCTCCCAAGTTGAGGCATTCCCTCCTCATTTTTCAAGGATTGCAATTTCCCCTCCACAGTAGTTGAAAATGCCCTTGACTGTATCTCTCGCATTTCCCGCACCTCAGCCCTCATACCCCCTCCCCGCAATAACAACAATGACAGAATTCCCCTTGTCCTCACGTATCACCCCATCAACTTCCAGATTCAACGCATCATTCTCCGCCATTTCCGCCACCTGCAATCTAACCCCAATAACATGAATATATTTCCCTCCTGACCATTATCTGCTTTCTGGAGTGACCGCTCTCTCCGTGATTCCCTCATCTACTCCATGTTCCCCACTAGACCCACCACCCCTGGCACCTTTCCCTGCATCCGCAGGAGGTACTACACCTGCCCCTATGCCTCCCCCTCACCCCCATCCCAGGCCCCAAGAAAACGTTCCACATTAAACAGATGTTCACCTGCACATCTGCTAATGTGGTATACTGTATCCGCTGTCCCTGTTGTGGCCTCCTCTACACCGGGGAAACCATGTAGAGGCTCGGAGGCTGCTTTGTGGTGCACTTAACGCTCGGTTCATGACAAATGACAACACTCCCAGTCGCAAACCACATCAACTCCCCCTCCCATTCCTTGGGCAACATGTCCATTCTGGACATCCTCCAGTGCCACAACAATGCCACCCGAAGACTGGAGGAACAGAACCTCATATTTCGCCTGGGAACCCTGCAGCCCAATGGTCTCAATGTGGACTTTATGAGCTTCAAAATCTCCCCTACCCCCGACTTCATCCTCAGACCAGCCCCCCTCTTGTCCCCGCCTCCTCGAATTGTCCGTCTTCCCTCCCACCTACCCGCCCATCCCTTCTCACTGACCAATCCCCATCCCAACTCCCTACCTACACTCACCTTTACTGGCTTCATCCCTGCCTCCTTGGCCTGTCAGTCTTCTCTCCACCTACCTGCTCCTCTATCCTCCATTGCCTCTCCCTCTTTCTATTTATTTAGAGCCCCCTTCCTCTCCTACATTGCTGAAGAAGTGTCCAGACCCGAAATATCAGCTTTCCTGCTCCTCTGATTCTGTCTAGCCCATTAAACGTGTCATTGACAGAATGGTTAATCCTAGACTTTATTTTCAGGGGCATAGTGTGGAAAAGCAAGGAGATCATGCTGAACTTATATAAGACATTATTTCTGCCTCAGCCAGAGTATTCTGTTCAGCTCTGGGTATCACACTTTAGGAAGGATCTAAAGAGTTTAGAGATGTACAGCAGAAATTTATGATGATCGTTTCCACGATAAGGGTAGAGTTACAGAAATATCCAGCTTGGAAATAGGTCCTTCGTCCAACTCATCCATACCAATCAGATATCCTAAATTAATCTAGTCTCATTTGCCAGCATTTGGCCATATTGCTGTAAGCCCTTCATTATTCATATACCCATCCAGATGCCTTTTTAATGTTTTAATTGTATCAGCCTCCACCACTTCCTCTAGCATCTCATTTCATACAGACAACAACCTCATGCTATTATCGCTGGACTATTAATCCCGATACTCAAATAACATTCTACGGACCTGGGTTCAAATCCCACCATGGCAGATGGTGGAATTTGAACCCAATAAAATATCTGGAATTAAGAATCTTATAATGACCATAAATCCATTGCCGATTGTCAGGGAAATCCCACCTGCTTCACTAATGTCCTTTAGGGAAGGAACCTGCCATCCTTACCTGGTCTGACCTACATGTGACTGCAGCCTCATAGCAATGTGGTTGACTCTGAGCTGTCCTCTGGGCAATTAGGGATGGTCACTAAATGTTGCCCAGCCAGCAACGCCCTCATCACGTTAATAAATAACGGACCACCCCTTGAAGGAACAAGCTGCCCTTTAGGTTCCTTTTAAATCTTTCTCTCTCACCTTAAACCTATGCCCGGAAATAATAAGAACTGCCACTGCTGGAGTCTGAGATAACAAGATGTGGCACTGAATGAACACAGCAGGCCAGACAGCATCAGAGGATCAGGAAAGCTGCTGTTTTGGGTCATTTCCTGAAGAAGGACCCAGACTCGAAATGTCAGCCTCCTGCTCCTCTGATGTTGCAAAGCCTGCTGTGTTCCTCCAGCTCCACACCTTGTCATCTTAAACCTATACCCTCTGGTTTTGGACACCCCAACCCCAGGGAAAAGACCTTGTTTATTTTCCCTATCAATGCCCGTCATGATTTTATAAACCTCTATAATGTCACCCCCTAGTCTCCAATGCTCTAGGGAAAATAGCCTTAGTCTATTCAGCCTCTCCCTATGGCTCAAACACTCCAACTCTGACAACATCCTCGTGAATCTTTTCTGATCCTCAGTTAAGACGTTAAATTAAAGAAATCACAAATGTTTTCTTTCAGAGGAGAGAAGGCTAAGAGGAGATCCTACAGGGGTACTCAAAACCATGAGGTGCCTGGGCACAGTAGACAGGGAGGCATTTTTCATACACATAAAAGGGTTGAAGACAAGACAGCAAAGGCAAAATGAGAAACTCTTTTCAAATGCAGAAAGTTACTGAATTAAAGAAGACACTGCCTCAGACTATGATAGAAGCAGGATTAATCAATGCACTAAAAAGGGAGTTAAACTGTTGTTTGAAAGGGAACAGTTTGCAGGTTTATGGGGAGAAGCAGGAAGAATGACGTAAAGTGAATCATTCACTCAGAGAGCTGGTATAGATAAAATGGGTGTTCAGCCTTCTTCTCTGTATTAATAATTCTATAGTTAATTATGGGGGACTGGAATCACGTACAGGTCTGGCCATGTCAGGATAGCAGGATTCCTTCCTAAAAGGACATGAGTGAATGAGATGTTTTCAACTATAATCAATGATATTGGCCTTCAATTCCAGCTTTTATGAATTAATTGAAGTTCCACCAGACACCATGGAGAGTTTGAACCCTAAAGCATTACCTAGATCATTAGTCTCATGACAAGATTTCAAAAGGAAATTAGGAAATAAATTAGGATGGAGATAATATACTGTCATAGATTGAGGATTTATTAACAGAGAGAAAGCAGAGATATGAATAATTGTTTCGTGCACTGTAATAAGCAGCATTTTGCAAGGATCAGTGCTTCAACTCCAGCTATTCCCAATCTAACTCAATGCTTTTGTTGTGAGGATCAAACACTATATTTCCAAGTTTGCTGATGATACAAAGGTTTGTGGAAATGTGAGTTGTGATGAGAAGAATTTGGCAGGTTGACTGAATGGGCAACAGCATGGCATTTGAAATATCGTGTGGATAAGTGTGATGTTAATCACTTTGATAGAAGCAATGGAAGTTCGGCCTGTTTCCTAAATGGTTAGATACTGGGAAAGGTTGATGTCCAAAGGAACCTGACTGTTGTAAATAAGTCACCATAAGTTAATGTATCAGTAAAGCAGCAATTAGGATGGCAAATGGTACGCTAGTTTTTATTGCAAGAGGATCTCATTGAAACTTTCAAAGTTCTTAAAGGGCTAGTCAATGCAGATGTAAAAATAATGTTTCCTCTATGTGTGGCATCTGAAACTAACAGCTTCAGTCTCGCAATAAGGGAAAGCCATTTAGGACTGAGATGGGAAGAAATTCCTTTCCTTAGATGGCATTGAATCTTTTGAAGCCTCTTCTGAGGGCCGTGGAAGATTTGTCATTGAGTCAGTTCAAAACAGGGATTGGTAGATTTTTAAATGGTAATGATATCGAAGGATATGGGGATAGTGCATGACAATGGCGTCAAGAAAGATTGTTAACCATGATCCAGAATGGCCTGAAAGCCCTACTCCTACAATCTGGTTTTTATATTTTGTGTTTCTACACTGACATTTTCCCCCAGCATTTAACACCATGACATGCTTAAACAAGATTCAGGTGAGAATGTCTGGAGGTACAGTGAGCAGAAATCTTCTGAAAATTCAGCCAACCTTATGAGAACCTCTGAGCACTTTTGGAGTTCACTGTCAAATTTTGGTAAGACTGCAAAAAACATGGCAAATAGAGTTTTGAAAAATACATACTTGAAGGAAAACACAGAATAACATTTTAAGAGTGATTGGAAGTGGATAGCTGCATTCTAAAGGATTTTGTACTGTGGCTGTTCCTGTTCACTATGTAAATTAAAGATTTAGATATTTTGCCGACAAGGTGCAGGGTCCAAATGTGAAAATGTAACTAAAATAGGTGTCAGTGTAATTAATTCAGGGGACAAAATAAAGCTGCAAGGAGCACAGATGAAATAATAGAACGGAAAACAAAGCAGGGAATTGCTAAGTATCTTGAATACAGAGTCATATTGAAAACAATAAAGTAAGTAATTTAAGACAGAAAATAGTTGAGTTCTTTTGACTGAAAGAGTTGTGAAGTTGTTGAATGCCTACTTGAATTAGTGAAAGAGGCAGAAAACATGTTAACACTTGAGATTAGATTCGATAGGTGATTGAAAGGCAATGAGAGAAACAGAGATGAGGGTTCAAAGGACACTACCTATGTTGAGGGCAAATGTCAAAATGAACTGTTTGGGCTGAACATTATATTTTCAGCTTGTAAATTCTGTGTAGTGATATGATCCAGATCTAGCAACTTTGGTTGAGGTCACAGCTGGTTCGGGCAGCAGTGGAAGTTGGGCTCCATGTCATTTCTGCAGACAGTGTTGGTAAGAACGAAGTACTGCACATAAGAATAAAAGGTGGCTGAAGTAATTATTCCGTCAATCATATTGAAGTGATTACAAATGAAAATGAAGTAGACCTTCAGGCATTTGGTAGACTTATCATTCAACACATCTAACTACTTCAGAGCAACAAACTACGACACAGTTTGAAAAGGTATCGGCCAGAGAAAGTCATTTAGAATTCTAACTTGAGGACAGTGCCCACTGACATTCACTGAGACTACAGGCTGACCCCAACCTATACAGGAAATCTAGGTATGATCTTTGCATAGTCATCAGGGACACCAAGAGACAATACCAGACTAAACTAGAGTCCCAGGCTAATCAGAGGAACACATATCAGCTGTGGCAAGGCTTACACGATATAAGGGGCTACAAAAGGAAATTGTGCAGAATACCTGGCAACAAAGCGTACCTCCCCAATGAGCTCAATGCTTTCTATGCTTGTTTTGAACAGAAGGTCAGTGAAATGATGGCATCTACCCTGACAGTCTGGGATGCACCTGTACCCACTGTCACCACTGCAGACGTCAGATCGGCCTTGTTGAGAGTGAGCCCATGGAGAGCAGTTGGCCCCAACGGTGTCCCTGACTGTGCACTCAGACCCTGCACAGACCACCAAGTGGGAGTATTCGCAGACAACTTGATCCTCCACTTACTACAACGTGAGGTTCCCACTTGCTTCAAGAAGACCGCTACCATCCAAAGAAAAGTCATGCATTGTGCCTCAATGACCACCACCTGGTGCCTCTGATATTTGTTATTATAAAGTTCCTTGAGAAGTTAGTAATGACACACATCACCTCTGGCCTCCCAGATTGCCTTTATCTACTATAATTCACCTGTCATCACAAAAGGTCCACAGCAGACGTCACCTCCCTGGCCCTATAGTCATCCCTGGAACATATGCATAACAAGGACACCTACATTAGACATAGGTTGGAAACCCTGCAGCCTAATGGTATCAATGTGGACTTCACCAGTTTCAAAATCTCCCCTTCCCCTACTGCATCCCTAAACCAGCCCAGTTTGTCCCCTCCCCCCACTGCACCACACAACCAGCCCAGCTCTTCCCCCCCACCCACTGCATCCCAAAACCAGTCCAACCTGTCTCTGCCTCCCTAACCGGTTCTTCCTCTCACCCATCCCTTCCTCCCACCCCAAGACGCACCCCCATCTACCTACTAACCTCATCCCACCTCCTTGACCTGTCCGTCTTCCCTGGACTGACCTATCCCCTCCCTACCTCCCCACCTATACTCTCTCCACCTATCTTCTTAACTCTCCATCTTCGGTCCGCCTCCCCCTCTCTCCCTATTTATTCCAGTTCCCTCTCCCCATCCCCCTCTCTGATGAAGGGTCTAGGCCTGAAACGTCAGCTTTTGTGCTCCTGAGATGCTGCTTGGCCTGCTGTGTTCATCCAGCCTCACATTTTATTATCTTGGAATTCTCCATCATCTGCAGTTCCCATTATCCCTCACCTACATTAGACACCTCTTTATTGGCTTTAGCTTTGCCTTCAACACTAAAATTCCAGCAAAACTCAATTGCAAACTCTCAGCTCTAGGACTCTGCTCCCCCCTCTGCAAATAGTTCCATGGCTTCCTGACCTGCTAAATCTCTATCAGTAAGAATAGGCGACAACATTTCCTCCATAATAATCCTTAATACTGGTGCCATGCAAGGATGTGTACGCAGGCCCTTCCTAAATTGCCCATGCATTCATGACTGTGTGGCCAAATTCAGCTCTAACTACATTTACAAAATTATTGATGTGGGTGGGTTGTAGTGGCTGAATCTCTAACAACAATGAGACAGAGAACAGGAAGGAGGTGGACAGCTACTGGCATGGTGTTAAGATGATAATTTCACACTCAGGACCAGCAAAATGAAGGAGATGGTCATTGACTTCAAGAAGAAAGTGAAGGACACATCCTTGTCTGTAGCAATGTTGCTAAGGTTGAGGTAATCGAGACCTTCAAGTTCCTTGGAGTAAATATCATTTATGATCTATCTTGGTCCATCCTGTTTGATGCTATGATCAAAAAGTATTTCAACTCCTCTGCTTCCTCAAAAGTCTAAGGAAATTTGCCATGTCCACAGTCCACAAGTGACTCTTATAAATTTTTATAGATACGCTGTAGAAAGAACTAATACGAATGCATCATAGCTTAGTACGGAAACTATTCTGTCGAAGAGTGCAGGAAATTACAGAGAGTTGTGAACACATCCCAGTCCACTAGAATCACTAGCCTTTCTTCCATTGACTCAGCCTATATTCCCACTGCCTTGCAAAACCAGCCAAAATAATCAAAAACTCCTCCCACCCCAATTATACTCTCTTCCATCCTGTTGCATTGGGCAGTTGGCCTAAAAGTCTTAAAACAGCTTAGGAACAGTTAACAGATTTAAGCACAACAGCATCCGCACAATTATCAGACTTGTAAACGAACCCCTCATATATTAGAGTTGTTCGTTCTCTGCATCCTCTCTGTAACTGTAACACTATATTCTACATTCTGTTCCATTACCCCGAAGTACTTACATTAGGCATGATTTGTCTGGTTGGCACCAACACAATACTTTTCACTGTATCTCATAACATGTGACTATAATAAACCAAATCAAATATCCAAACCCTGGGTGCAACTGTGTTTTACTGGAGACATCCTCATGGCTATTATTTTCTAGCTTTGGTGTTCTTTGTAGGTATAGTACCTCATCCAGCTCCTTCACACTAGCTAGACATCTTTTGACATGTTAATTTTGTGTTACTTGCAAAAGACAATGATAATTTTGAACAGTGATGACTTGCTGTGGGTTTCTCCTTAATTGTCCAAATACCTCAGAGGTTTGTTCATTATAAATTATGTTATTGCAGCTATGTAGGTCTCATTGTACCTGATCTTTAAATCTATCTTTTAGTTATTAGTGTGATATTTGACAGAACTGAACAGAACTCGCTGAGATTCAAAATACCATTCTTTCATGCTCAAAGAAACCTTACTCGGTTCAACGTCTCGGAATGAAAGTATCCTGAGTATTGGTAGGGAGATGGTCATTATTCTGCTTTTTTGTCAAGTATCTTTTCACTAGGGTGTTCACATAGTTGTTGAAGATGTCTACTGAAAAGTAACTGTTACTTTTATTGGGATCTGAGCATCATTAGTTATGCCAGCACTTATTGCCCATCTCTCACTGCCCTTGAGAAGTGGTGGTGAGCTACCTTCCTGAATTTATATAGTTTTGAGTTATAAGTTGGCCCACAGTGACATTTGGATGGGAGTGCCTGTACTTTGACCAAGCTACGCTGATGGGATGGATGATATATTTCCAAGGCAGGATGGTGTGTGGCTTGGAGGGGAACTTGCAGATGCTGGTGTTCCCATTATCTGCTACCCTTTTTCTTCGAGGCAGTAGAGGTTAGGAATTCTGAATATTTGAACATTATTAATGGAATTAGAATTAGATAATTTGGAAAACATTGATCATATGTTGCACAACTTGCTAAAAGAAGACAATACAAGCTTTGATCACAATTCTTTGGATCATGCACATAAATGTAATTTCTAATGGAGAATGGAAGATAGTCAGTGTAACAATTACATTCAAAAAAAGGAGAATAATCATTAGTCAGTAACATTTACAAGGATGTTGTGAGGGTTGGAGGATTTGAGCTGCAGGGAGAGGCTGAATAAGCTCAGGCTATTTTTCCTGGAGTGTCGGAGGCTGAGGGGTGACCTTATAGAGGTTTTTAAAATCATGAGGATATGGACCGGGTGAATAGTCAAGGCCTTTTTTCCTGGGGAAGTGAGTCCAAAACAAGAAGACATGGGTTTAGGGTGAGAGGAGAATGATTTAAAAGTGACTTAAGGGGCAACTTTTTCATGCAGAGGGTGGTGCGCGTATGGAATGAGATGCCAGAGGAAGTGGTGGTGGCTGGTATAAATACAACATTTAAAAGACATCTGGATATGTATATGAATAGGAAGGGGCAAAGAGGACTGGAATAATTTAGGATATCTGATTTACATGGATGAGTTGGATGAATGGTCTGTGTCCATGCTGTACATTTCTACAACTGTTACTCTGGACTCTATGACTCTACACAGTTTTAGACAAATTCTAAGAATCAAGGGCAACTATCATCAATTTATTAAAGCAAACTGTATTTGGCAAATTTAGTAGTGATTTCTGATTAAGCTTACTCCTTTTTTTCTAACAACTTGTATAGCGTGCAATTAATGTTTTCTGAATGATCTTATATTAATTCCATTAATAATTTCAAACTTTCAGAACTCCTGATGTCACCTTGGGTATATTAATGGAAGGTGTAAAAATGAATTTTTAGAGCACACTTAATACGATGTTTTCCAAGAATTGTCATATTTTGGGATTTTACACAAGGTATTTTGCTATCTTTTATTGCTCCCTATTCCCAAGTCAAAGTTATCAAATAATTACATGTAAGCAAATAGGAGGTTAAACAAGCAACAAGGAGAGCTATCTGTGAAATGTTTGGGACAGCATAAGGAGATTTATGGGATAACAGACTGATAGAAAGTATAATTTAATGTGAAGAATTGTGATTTTTATGCATGTTGAGTGAAAACACAAAGAATAAGAGATTAGGAATAGGAATATGCTTACAGTATGATAACAATAGTAACATTATATGCATTTATGTAGCGGTTTTAATATAAAAAAATTCTCAAAGCATTTCACAAAATTATAGTTGGGGAGAAATTGAAACTAAAGAAGGAAATATTAGAACAGTTTGATGAACAGGTATGTTCTGGAAAATGTTAAAGGAAGAAAATGGGAGAAAGAGAGGGTGAGAAGCAGAAAGGGTTAAGGGAGTGATCTATATGGCTAAAAGCATGTTTGAGAATGGTGCAATGAGAAAATGGAAGATACACAAATTCAGATTTAGAAGAAAGTTGAATGCTCATTGGGTTAGGAGGATGTCATAGAAATTCACCAAGGCTTCTCATACAGCATCTTCCACACCAATAACCACTACCATCTAGAAGGGCAAAGGGAGCAGATACATAGGAACACCATCACCTGCAAGGTCCCCTCCAAGCCATGCATCAACTTGACTTGGAAATAGGTTGCTGTTCATTCACTGTCATTAAGTTAAAATTCTGTGTCTCTCTCCCTAATGACATATCTGATGTATTTGGACCAAATGGATGGCAGTGGTTCAAAAAGGCAGCCCATGACCACTTCCTCAAGGACAACTAAGATGGTTAATAAATGCTAGCCCAACCAATAAAGCCCACATCCCCTGAATAAATGATTAATTAAAACCAAACTTGCAGGTATATGAAGATATTTATGATTGTATTTGAACAGAAAGACCTATGTTTCATGATATATAGGCAGTAATTTATCCTGCTAGTGTAGACAGGTTGAGAGATCAGAAGTTGTTGGCATGTCAAGAAGTTGGCAGGAACCCTGCAACTTCCACATTTAACTTCAATTGCTCATTAGTGCACGGGAAACTGCTATGGAGCAGATGGGTCTTACATTAGAATTTTTAATAAGGCAACTAAGTGGAATTTTAATGCAGGTTTCCATTTTTAACCCCAAGTTCCCTTGGCTTTCTGAATATACAACTCTCTGAGCACTCAGCATCCTTCTAAATCTGACCACTTACGTATCTCTTATTGTTTTCACTACACTATTTGAGACCATACCTTCAGCTATCTAGATCCAAACCTTCCTTTAATCTTTCCAGATTGATCTCAAAGCTCTGTGACCTTGGTCTCAGCTCTGCCCTCTGCAACTATATCATCAGCTTTCTGATCCACAGGCCACAATCAGTGAGGATAAGTAACTGTATCTCCTCCACAAAACTGGAGCTCCCCAGGATGTGTCCTCAGCCCCTTATTGTACTCACTTTATGCCTACCACTGTGTTGCCAAATTCCGAATGAATGTTATCCACAAGTTCGCTGATGACATCACTATAATGGGACGGATATCTAACAACAACAAGTCAAACTGCGGAAGGGAGATAGAGGGCTTGGTGACGTGGTGATATGAAAACAGTGTGTCTCTCAACATAAACAAACCTAAATAACTGATAATTAACTTCAGAAAGAAAGGAGGAGAACACATTCCCATTTATATCAATGGAACTGGGGTTGAGCGGGTGAAGAGCACCATGCTCCTCGGAGGGACAATAACCAACAACCTATCTTAGACTTCCTATGTAGATGCTATGGTGAAGAAGGCACAACACCGCCTCTTATTCCTCAGGCAGCTCAGGAAATTTGCCACGTACAAGTCCCTCACTAACTTCTACAGATGCACTATTGAAAGCATACTGTCCAGGTACATAATGGCCTGGTATGGCAACTGCTTTTCCCAGGACTGTAAGAAACTACGGAAGGTGGTGTGCACAGGCCACACCATCACGGAAGCCAACCTTCCATCTAAGGACTTTATTTATGTGGCTTATTGTTGCGGTTGGTTTAGAGAAGACATAAAATACTTCAGTGGTTATTTCTACTTGTTTGGAGCTTTTCGCCTTTGGCTTCCCAGCTGCCAGGTCTCTCAACAGCACCCTCCCTTGTACCAATGATGAAGAATAAGAAGAACAGCAGCAGCAGCACAAACCACCAGAAGGGGGTGATTTTTGAGAACAATAACAGTGCTCTCCTCAACAATATGTAACTCTAGCTCACTGCGGAGATAAATTTTAGACAGAGTATAGAGATGGACGCTCGGGTGTCCACAGATGACTGAGCACCAGTGATTCTGACTTTCCCATCAGGTTAATGTTAGGGCTAGTATTACTGACATGCAGCTTCCTGGAAGAAGGCCTACTATCAAGCAGACCAAGTTGACATGCAATGCCAGTAAGGGTAAAGATTGCCCGAGCGTCTGCCAGACACCTGCCGGACATCTGCTGATGGCACTTATCTCTCCACCAGTGCTTCTTCCAGCTTAACAAATTTGCTAGGTCCAAGTCTTATGTCTGCTTTGATGCTCAAACCAGCCACAAATGAGAGGGTCCTTGGATTTACTGCTGTGGCGGAATGACACTGATCAAGGGAACATGTTGAATGATCTAAAGGGACTCCGCTCCATTGATATTTAGCTGGTCATGCAAGCATGGAAAAATCATTATGCCCTCTCCACATAAGATATGCAGGAGCTTGCAAAATATGTTGAGCCTGCATCAATCAAGTCAACCAAGAATATTCCCACCTCCAAGCAGAATCAGCAGGTATCTTCTTGGAGACAATGTGTCGGACCTTCTGATTCCCATTAGAACCGAGCCCACTGACAATAACGTAATTGAAGACTGTCAACTTTCCTCTAAATGATTGTTACAGATAAATGGATAAGCATATGGATGTACATGGAATAGTGTGGGTTAGATGGGCTTGAGATCGGTATGACAGGTCGGCACAACCTCAAAGGCCGAATGACCTGTACTGTGCTGTAATCTTCTATGTTCTATGTTCTAATTCCAGCAATGAAAGCCAGCTAGGAATCCAATCAGTGCATGATTAGTACTGGAGGCTAAGACATCTTTTAATGGGAGTAGGTGGGTTTTTGGTGGGGGGGGGGAGCATGTGGTGTGGGGGAGAGATTTGTCAAGTGTTGACAGGATGGCCAGAGAGCCTTCTACACCAAGTGATTCTGACAGCTATGACTTTCCACAGTTCCATGGGTTGGTCAAAAAAATGTCTCGCATCAGTGGTTGGCAAGCTGCTGAAGAAAATTCTGAAGGAAATAATTAATCTCCACTTGCAGAGGCAAGGCTGATCAGGGATAATCAGCATGGCTTTGGAAAATGGAGGTCAAATTTGACCAAATTTTTTGTGAGGGTGACAAGGCATGTAGACAAGGGTGGTGTAGTTGATGTAGCCTATATGGATTTCACTAAAACCTTTGATAAGGTCCCACATAGAAAACTGATAAAGAAGTAAGAGCACATGGGATCCAGGATAACTCGGCAAGTTGGATCCAAAATTGACCTCGTGATAAGAAACAGAGGGTGGTAATAAAAGGCTGTTTTTGTGACTAGAAGCCCTTGTTCAGTGCCAGACCACAGGAAGCAGTCCTGGAGTCCTTATCACCCATGATATATACAAAAGGTCACAAAATTTGGCAGTATGATAAGTAAGCCTGTGGATGACACGATGATCGGCCACGTGGTTGACAGCGAGGAAGAAGATCTTATGCTACAAGAGGATATAGATGGATTGGTCAGAAAAGTAAATTAGTGACAGATGGAATTTAATCATGATAAATGTGAAGTCATGGAGTCATAGCCAAAGAGATACACACATAGAAACAGACCCTTTGGTCCAAATCATCTATGCCAATCAGATATTCTGTATTAATCTGGTCCCATTTGCTGGCATTTTCCCTGTTTCCCTCTATACCCTTCCTATTCATATACCCATCCAGATGCCTTTTAAATGTTATAATTGTACCAGCCTCCACCACTTCCTCTGGCAGCTCATTCCATAAAAACACCATTCTCTGCTTGAAAAAGTTGCTACTTAGATCCCTTTTATATGTTTCCTCACTTACCTTAAACCTAAGGCCTCTAGTTTTGGAATCTTCCATCTCAGGGAATAGACCTTGCCTATTTACCCTATCAATGCCCCTCATGATTTTATAAATGCCTATAAGATCACCCCTCAACCTCTGGTGCTCCATGGAAAATAGCCACAGCTGATTCAGCCTCTCCCTATAGTTCAACACCTCCAACCACGGCAACATTCTCATAAATCTTTACTGAATCTGTTCTAGTTTCACAACCATCCTTCCTATAGGATGAAGGCCAGAATTGCATGCAATACTCCAAAAGTAGCCTAGCCAATGTCATTTACAGCTGCAACATGACATCCCAACTCTTCTACTCAGTGTTCTGATCAGTAAAGGCAAGTGTACCAAGCATCTTCTTCACTATTCTTTTTACCTGTGATTCCACTTTCAAAGAACTATGAACCTGCACTCCAAGGTCTCTTTGTTCAGCAACAGTCCCCAGAACCTTACCATTAAGTGTAAAAGCCCTGCTCTGACTTTCTTTTAAAAAATGGAACAGCTCACATTTATCTAAATTAAACTCCATCTGCCACTCCTCTGAAGTGATGCACTTCAGAAGATATAGCAAGAAAAGGATGTTCACAATGAATGGTAGGACACATTGAAACTCAGAGGAACAGAGAGATCATAGGGTGCTTGCCTCCAAACCCCTGAAAGCTGCAGACAAGTTTTTTTTTCTTTCTATTGATTTTGTGGGATGTGTGTGTTGCTGGCTGGCCAGTGCTTCTTCCCCATCCCTTGTTGCCCTTGAGAATGTGGTGGTGAGCTGCCTTCTTCAACTGTTGCATTCCTCCTGCTGTGGGCTTACACATAATGCTACTTGGGGGCACAATTCCAGGATTTTGACACAGGGACAGTGAATGAACAGTGATATATTAATAGGGTGGTTAAGAAGACATGTAGGAAATTTACCTTAATGAGTCATGGTATTGATTATAAAAGCAGGGAGGTTATGTTGGACTTGTAAAAATCTTTGATTCAGCCACAGCTAGAGAGCAGTTCTGGCACCACATTATGTGAAGAATGTGATTGCACTGGAGGAGCTGCAGAGGAGATTCACCAGGATGTTGTCTGGGTTGGACAATCAATGAAGAGAAGCTGCATAAGTTCAGGCTATTTTCTTTGGTGTAGAGAAGCCTGAAGGGGGACCTGAGTGAAGTGTATAGAATATGAGGGTAGTGAAAAGAAAACAGCTGTTCTCCTTAACAAGAAAGTCAACAACAAGGGATGTAACTTTAAGGTGAAATGCAAGACGGATTTGAGGAAAACTTTCTTTCAGCCAGAGTTTGGTGGCTGTCTGGAATGCACTGCCTGGGAGTGTAGTAGTGGCAGGAAACCTCACAACCTTTGAGAAGTACTTAGATGAGCATTTGAAATGTCATAAAATTCAAAGCCATGGGCCAAGTGTTGTAAAGTGGAACAATTATAAATTTTCAGTACTTTTGTTGATAAGTGATTCAATGAGCTTCTTTTGTATTGTATGATTCTGTGACAATACTTTGAGATTTAAAAATGCTTAATGAGATTTAAAAACAGGGAACCTGGGGCTAAATTTAATGAGCATGGAGGTAGAAATCCGTGGGCAACCGCAATGCAAACATTTCTAGGATCTTTCATGCAAATGAATATCGTCAGTTAGCTAACTGCCAGCAGTCAAGAATAAAGATCGTGCCTCGGAGAGCTGCGATCTATTCAGTGGACAAAAAGTGGTGGCTGCTGCTGGTATTTCAGGAAACCTAGAGCAGCAACAATAGAATGGCCTGTGACAGAAAGATAAATATGTGGGGCTGGCTAGGATGTGAGCCAGATGCCAACCAGGTCATGTACATTTCGGTGGAGGAAAAGTGGGGAGGTTCCAAAGGGTTGGCTGGGGTGGTACGAAGGGCCTGATTGTGGTCCATGAGCGGAGCCCCTGAAGCCCACAAGGAGGTCACCAACTTTTCCTGAGTTATCTCACCATATGGCATGGGTCCCCAATCAGCAGAAATAAGATGAGGCCCATCAGTGAGGCTTTATGGCCATCCTCAACATTTCTCATTCCTTATTGAATTGGAGGGAGTCAGAAAGGCAAACAAAACTCCACCCCCCCTGGCAAATGCAGTAAGGATGTTCCTGATAACAGGGGTGTATGGAACCAACGGTCACAGTTTAAAAACATGGGATTGGTCATTTAGGACCGAGATGAAGAGAAATTTCTTTACCCTGGGAGAAGTGCGTCGGTGGAATTCTCTGCTACGGAAAGTGGTCAAGGAAAAAAAATTGAATTTTTCAGGTAGTTCAATATAGATCTTAGGGCTAAAGGGATTTAGGGTTCTGGTGCCGTTAGAATTACTCTGAGGTTGCTGGCTCTGGATGCTGGGAATTTCTTTTTAGATTCCCTACAGTGTGGCAACAGGCCCTTCTGCCCAACAAATCCACACTGCCCCTTGAAGTATCCCACCCAGACCCATCCCCCTGTAACCCACACACCCCTGAACACTACGGGCGATTTAGTATGGCCAATTCACCTAGCCTGCGCATCTTTGGACTCTGGGAGGAAACCCATGCAGACATGGGGAGAATGTGCAAACTCCACTCAGGCAGTTGCCTGAGGCTGGAATTGAACCCAGGTCCCTGGTGCTGTGAGGCTGCATTGCTAACCACTGAGCCACCGTGCCACCCATTTTTATGGGGATGTGAATGAAGTAGACAGTGAACACCAGTAAACAGGTGTTTAAGCCCATAAGAACCTCAGTGTTTATTAAAGGGATAAAAGGTAATTATAATACAAGAAGTAGGCAATTCAATAACTCAAGGAACTTGACACAATTAATATACAGGAGAACAGTAGCACTTTAAAAGACACAATTAATTAGATTACCACTATTAGGCAATATTTACTAACACAGAGAAAACAACCAGTGTTTAAATTCACACCCTGCACTGGAATGCCTACCAATAGAGTTCACTGCACTGATATCATCTGCCTCCCACTACTAACAATGCCGGAACTCTAGGGTTATGCTCACCAATGTGCATGCAGTTTTGAAATGGGTCTGTGCTGGCTTGCCGTACCCAGAGCCTGGATGTATACTTTGGGCATTTGTACATTTTTCAGTTTAGGTTGAGTGCACTAATGCGGTAAGGTACGTTTTGGACTTATCTGGTGGGTACCCAATGTTCTTCACTTTTGATGGGTTTTGCAAGTGGGTTTTCATCTCACATTAAGAATGTGGACTTGCAACTTGGATGAGCGCATAGAAGGAAATGGGTTAGTAAATTTTCAGATGACACTAAGTTCAGTGGAGTTGTGGATAGTGACAAAGGATGCGGTAGGTTGCAGAGAGACATAGAGAAGCTGTAGAGCTGGGCTGAGAGATGGCAAATGGAGTTTAATGCAGGCAAGTGTGAGGTGATGCACTTTGGTGAAGTGAAGTCGATGATTGATTGGGTTTTTCAGTGTCTGATTCGGATGGTTGGGGTAGATCATTGAGGATTTTTTTTCCATTCATAGGATGAGGGCATTACTGGCCAGGCAGCATTTATTGCCCATCTCTAATTACCCAGATGGCAGTTCAGAGTCAACCACACCGACCCTTGTGGTACACCACTAGTAACTGGTCTCCAGGATGAACATTTCCCATCAACTACCACCCTCTGTCTTCTTTCAGCAAGCCAATTGCCAATCCGAACTGCTACATCTCCCACAATTCCAGGTTCAGTGGGAACTAATTAAAACCAGCCTAAGGGTGTGTATAGAAGAAGTATTGATCAGACTTTCTGGCACATTGACTTCTAGCCAATGCCTGAGGCCAAACTCTCTACACCTCCCTAGCATGGCAATAGTGAAGGGAGTTAATGTGACCCCATTGGGTGCCTTGAAACCCACTTATGACCCATTGGTCAAAGGCCACAGAACATTCAGGAAGGTCTGGGGCAAGGGGAATAAAAACACACTTCTGGAAGCCATCTATATAAATGATTTGCATGAGAATATAAGAAGCATGGTTAGTAAGCTTGCAGATGACACCAAAATTGTGGACAGTGAAGATCTAAAATTACAAAGAGATCTTGATCAATTGGGACAATGGGCTGAGGAAAGACAGATGGAGTTTAAATTGGGATAAATGAGAGGCTTTGCATTTTGGTAAAACAGATAAGAACAGGGCTTACACAATTAATAATTGGTCCCTGGGTAGTGTTGTAGTACAGATAGTCTTAGGGCTTCAGGTACATAGTTCTTTAAAATTTGTGTTTTTGGTAGACAGTGTGGTTAAGATGGCATTTGACTCAGGCCTTTGAGTACAGGAGTTGGGTTGTCATGTTGAGGTTGCACAGGATGCGGGTGAGGTCTCTTTTGGAGTACTCTGTGCAGTTCTGGTCACCCTTCCTAATAATACTGTGAGGTGATTCATTTTGGGAGGACAAACTTGAAAGCAGAATACAGGGTTAATGGAAAAATTCTTGGCAGTGTGGAAGAGCAGAAGGATCTTGGGGTTCATGTCCACAGTTCCCTGAAAGCTGCCACTCAGATGGATAGAGTTATTAAGAAGGTGTATGGTGTGTTAGCTTTCATTAATAGAGGGATTGAGTTCAAGAGCCATGACGTTATGCTCCAGCTTTACAAAAGCCTAGTTCAGCCACATCTGGAGTATTGTGTGCTGTTCTGGTCACCTTATTACGGGAAAGATGCAGAAGCATTGGAAAAGGTGCAGAAAAGATTTACTAGGATGTTGCCTGGAATGAAGGGAAGGTCTTACAAGGAAATGTTGAGAGAGCTAGGGCTTTTCTCTTTAGAACGACAAAGGATGAGAGGTGACTTGACAGAGGTGTACAAAATGATCAGAGGTATAGATAGAGTAGAAAGCCAGAGACTTTTTCATAGGGTGGGGGTAGCTTTTACAAGGAGGTATAGTTTTAAAGTGAGTGGAAGTAGATATGGGGGAGATGTCAGAGATAGGTTCTTTACTCAGAGAATGGGAGGGGCCTTGCCGGAGAGGGTACTGGAATTGGCCTCATTAGGGGCATTTAAGTGGCTATTAGATAGGCATATGGATGATAGGATAAAGTAGGGGTGGAGATCAGATAGACATTAGGTTTAGGGTAAAAGTTTGGCACAACATAGTGGGCCAAAGGGCCTCTGCTACACTGTACTGTTCTACGTTCTATGCTCTAATAGGAAGGTTATTATTAAATTGCTCAGGAAAGGTTTACTAGGATGTTGCCGGGAATGGAGAGTTTGAGTTATAAAAATAGTCTGGGACGTTTTTTTCACCAAAGCATAGTGTTGAGAGGTGATCTTATAGAGATTTGTAATATCATGAGGAGCATAAATAAACTCAATGACATGAGTCTTTTTCCTAGGGTGAGGGAGTTCAAAACTAAGGGGAATGTTTTTAAGGTGAGAGGAGAACGTCTTAAACAAGACATGAGGGATAAGTTTGTACAGAGAGTGGCTAGTGTGTGGAATGAACTGCCAGAGGAAGTGATGGATGCAGGCACAGTTATAATATTTAAAAGATATTTGGATAAATACATGACTAGGAGAGATTTGGAGGGTTATGTGTCAAATGCAGGCAAGTGGGACAAGATTGGTTTGGGAGCATGGTTGACATGGACTAGTTGAACTGAAGGGTCCGTTTGCATGCTATATGACTCTATGACTCTCTGCTCAGAAAGAGTTGCAGCAAGACTCATGACAGTAAACTATGCAATAACCCAAGGAAACTCAGAAGACTCTGCCCTGATCTCCAAGACTCACCTCCATGCAAGAGATCAAGCCCATCCTCAGAGAGTAAAGAGATTTCAATGGCCCAGCTTAAACATGTGGATCATTGCAGTCAATATCGATTTTTTCAGATGGATGGTGTTAGATAGAGAGTAAATATTGTGTGAATTTAGTGCAACAATGGACAAGGATTGTGGGCCGGAAGGAGATTGCTCACATAGGGAGGAACAAGCTGTTGGGGGGATTTGAAAACACAAATATTATTTCAAAGTGTATTTCATGGAATCATAGTATCCCTACAGTAAGGAAAGAGGCCCTTCAGCCCAACAAGCCCACATTGACACTCAGAGAATCCAACCTAGACCAATCTCCCTAAAACCCACCTAATCTACATATCCCTGAACACTTTGGGTAAATTAGCATGGCTAATCCACCTAACCTGCACAACCTTGGACTGTGGAAGGAAACCGGAGCACCTGGAGGAAACCCACACAGACACAGGGAGAACATACATACTCCACACAGACAGTCACCTGAGGGTGGAATCGAACCCAAATGCTAATCACTGAGCCACATTGCCACCCCACTTTTCACTTTATTATTTTCTTTAAATTGTGAATAATTGTAAAATATATTGCAGTACAGCACAAAGGGAATCTTAATGAGCAGGATAGCTGTTGAAACCAATAATATCTTTTCTTAAATATCAACATTTAGTGCTGGATGTACACAGCAAGCCAAGCAGCATTAGAGGAGCAGGAAGGCTGATGTTTCAGGTCTAGACCCTTCTTCAGAAATAAGGGAGGGGATGGGGGATTCTGAAATAAATAGGGAGAGAGGGGGAGGCAGATAGAAGATGGGTGAAGGAGCAGATAGGTGGAGAGGAGACAGACAGGTCAAAGAGGCAGGATTGGAGTCAGTAGGTGAGTGTAGGTGGGGAATTAGGGAGGGGATAGGTCAGTCCAGGGAGCACGGACAGGTCATGGAGGTGGGATGAGACTAATAGATAGGAGATGGGGTGGGACTTGAAGTGGGAGGAGTGTACAGGTTGGAGGAAGGACAGACTGGTTAGGGAGGCAGGTATGAGCTGGGTTGGTTTTGGGATGCGCCTGGGGGAAGGGAAGGTTTGAAACTTGTGAAGCCCACATTGATACCATTGGGCTGCAGGGTTCCCAAGCAAAATATGAGGACCTGTTCCTGCAACCTTCGGATAGCATCGTTGTGGCACTGCAGGAGGCCCAGGATGGACATGTCATCTGAGGAATGGGAGTTGAAATGATTTGTGAGTGAGAGGTACAGTTGTTTACTGCGAACCGAGCATAGGTGTTCTGCAAAGCAGTCCCCAGGCCTAAGCTTGGTTTCCCTGATGTAGAGGAGGCCACAATGGGAACAGCAGATACAATATATCACATTAGCAGATGTAGAAGGTCTTCTTAGGTCCTGAGATGGGGGTGAAGGGGCAGGTGTAGGGGCAGGTGTAGCGCTTCCTGCGATGGCAGGGAAAATTGCCGTGGGTGGTGGGGCTGGAGGGGAGTGTGGAGTGGACAAGGGAGTCACGGAGAGAGTGGTCCCTCCGGAAAGCAAATAAGGGTGGGGAGGGAAAAATGTCTTTGGTGGTGGGGTCAGACTGCAGATGACAGAAGTGTCGGAGGATGTTGCGTTGGATCCAGAGGCTGGTGGGGTGGTAGGTGAGGATGAGGGGGCTTCTGTTTTGGTTGTCATTGCGGGGAGGGGGCGTGAGGGATGAGTTGCGGGAAATGCGAGGGAGTTTCTGGCCACCATGGAGGGGAAGTTGCGGTCCTTGAAAAACGACGGCATCTGGGATGTCCGGGAGTGGAATGCCACATCTCGGGAGCAGATGTGGTGAAGCCGAAAGAATTGGGCATAGGGGATGGCCTTTTTGCAGGAAGGTGGGTGACAGGAGGTGTATTCTAGGTAGCTATGGCAATCAGGAGGTTTGAAATGGATATCAGTTTCCAGGTGGTTGCCAGAGATGGAAACAGAGAGGTCAAAGACATTTCTGCCTCCCCACCCTTATCTGTTTTCCATAGGGAATACTCTCTCCGTGACTCCCTTGTCCACTCCACACTCCCCACCAGTCCCACCACTCCTGGCACATTTCCCTGCAACCGCAGGAGGCACTACAACTTCCCTTACACTTCCCTCCTCACCCCCATCCCAGGCCCGAAGAAAACATTCCACATTAAACAGATGTTCACTTGCACATCTGCTAATGTGATATATTGTATCCCGCTGTTCCTGTTGTGGCCTCCCTTACATTGGGGAAACCAAGCAGAGGCTTGGGGACCGCTTTGTGGAACATCTATGCTCTGTTTGCAACAAACAACCGCACCTCCCAGTTGTGAACCATTTCAACGACCCCTCTTACTCCTTGGACGACATGTCCATTCTGGGCCTCCTGAAGTGCCACAAAAATACCAACCAAAGTTTACAGGAACAGCATCTCCTATTTCGCTTGGGAACCCTGCAGCCCAATGGTTTCAATGTGGACTTTGCAAGTTTCAAAATCCCCCCACCCCGAACTCATCCCAAAACCAGCACAGCTTGCCTCCGCCTCCCTCACCTGTCCATCCTTCTTACCACCTATCCACTCCTAACACCTCAAGCCTCACGCCCATCTCCTACCTACTAGCCCCATCCTGCCTCCTTGACCTGTCCATCCTCCCTGGACCAACATAACCCCTCCCTAACTCCCCACCCACACTCACCTTTACTGTTCCAACCCCATCTCTTTGATCTCCTCTCCACCTATCTTCTCCTTTATACATATTTTATTTGCCTCCCCATCTCTCCCCAATTATTTCAGAATCCCCTTCCCCTCCCCCATTTCTGAAGAAGGGTCTAGACCCAAAATGTCAGCTTTCCTGCTCCTCTGATACTGTTTGGCCTGCTGTGTTCACCCAGCTAAGCACCTTGTTATCTCAGATTCTCCAGCATTGGCAGTTCCTACTATCTCTGTAACATCTTTCCTTAACACAGGTTGATTGCACAAATGTTACAATGAGACTTCATTCTTAAATCCAAATTATCATTAAGAAGCACAACGATTGACATGTGTGAAGCAATTAAAGGAGGCAGTCAAAATGAACTTCTCAGGCTTCATTGCCCCAACAATTGCTTATTGAAGAGTGGGAGAGGGCAAGACTGTAATGACGTTTTGGAGATTAGTTGCAAAATTCATCAAAACTACCTAATGCGTCACAGGACCTGAAATGCTAACTCTGTTTTCTCTGCACAGATGCTGCCAGACCAGTTGATCTTTTCCAGCAATTTCTGATTTATTTGTGATTTCCAGCATTTTGCAGTTGTTTGATATTTTATTCAGATCAGGCTAGCACAGTCCACTGCCATGGTGCTCTCTGGCAGAGCTGAGGAAAGAGAATGAATTTCCTCTCCCTGGCCCTTTGACCAGGAACTGGGCAATTCTGCCAACATGGCAACTGTGAAGGGGTGCGTTTGATAGACAGCGTCTTCCCTGCAGCTGTGGGATAAATATGGTGCTGAGAGCAGGGATCCCAGAAGGTATGTGAGTACTCACTGCTGGGGAGTGCACAACAATATGAGGGACTGCCATAGAGTTCTGGTGCATATATCATGAGAGAAAACCCATTGGGATTTCACAGTGACAAATCCTCTCAATACTGACACTGAGCTGATCATTGTTACAGTTCAACATATTGATTCATTCAAAGGATCAGGACATTCCTGACAAAGGCCGCATTTAATGCCTATCCCTGTTTGTCCTTGTGTGGTTGATAATGCACCTTCTTAAATCACTGCTGTCCATATGGGTCAGACACTCTTGCTGTGCCATTAACAAGGGATTTCCAGGATTATGACCCGGCAGCACTGGAGGAACAGTCTGGATTGTTTCAGACATATTGGAAATCCATTTGGTCACAATCTAACTAAGTAGTGAAACTGGCTTAAGAAGCTAAATACCTTAGACCTGTTTCTTTTTTCTGAAATATACTTAAAGTTTTGTTGTTTACTGCTTATTAAGGCCTGTTGGATTTTGGATATCCCATTCACAGTCAAAGGGCAAAGTGCATAGGGAGCGTGTCCAATTTATTTAAATTAATCTTGCAAATTAAAGAGGTTAGCACTATTCATGATTTGTTGTAGTTTGCACAAAGCTGTAGTGGAAGCACACATACTTTAACAAAAAGGAAAGGGAAGGAATTAAAAATTAAAGAAAAGAACTGTATGAGTATTAAAATAAGGGTGAAGTCCACTTCTATGTGGTTTTCTTTGCTTTGGTTTGGAATAAAAGCTTTGCTCTATAAAAGTGTTTCTACTACAACTGTAGATCGTGAGAAGAGTGTAACCTAAAAGTCATGGGTTCCTCATCATGTTAGCTCCTTGCACTTTTTAAAAACTGAACGTAATCATGTTCAATACAATCCATATTTAGTGGTCAATTTGGCAAATTTCCACTTGAGCACTCGAGCTAAGATTTTGTCTAGCTGGGTCCCCATTGTCCTCTGGTATTGATCCTGTTATAAGACTTATATTGTATTCCTATACAAATGTAAGGATCTTCCAGTAGCAGATGTCTACAGTGAAGGTGGGTGCTACGCAGAACACCTGGAGCAGTCAAACAGATCGTCTCTGGAGGAAAAGGCATCTTAGTGGGGGAAAGGACCAGATTGTAAAACAGATTTCCTTAGCCAAATATAAGTAGACTTAATTCCATGTAAATGCTTTGTCTTTCATGCTTCACCTTAATGTTTGTAATAACCTAATGCCGGCGGAATAAAAATCCTACTTCATGATCGTTGGGCTGTCCATGTGTGTCAATTTCATATTTCACAAATTAAGCATTATTGAAGCAAAACTGCAACATTTCATGTAGAAATGCATTTCTCAATTTTGCCTTGCTTGCAAAAAAAATATGTCCCTTGCAGGCAACAAAAGAAGTGAAAAATTGTGATTCAATACAAAATCAACTTTGCATTAAAGTTGTAGTGAGAAATGTAAGAAAATTGTGCAAAGTTTTAAAACCCTTCACTCAGAGCTTATTATATAAAATATCGTACGTTAAAATCATCTCACTTGTATTTCTGACTTAAATTTCTATACTCTTAATTTTTCATTAGGATATTTTGTTTTCTACATCATGAGGGAAAATATTGTATAGAACTAACTATCCCCAGCTTGCAATGAGATTTGCAATGCATTGAGCCTACTTTTTTTTAACGAAATCCCATAAATTTGCAAACTTCATACCAAACAAAAAACTCTTTCATATGAAGTGCAAAGTTCAACAAACTATTAGATGCTAAATGTTCAATGTAATTGAAGTGCTTTCATCAGCTGCAAGCAGCCTTGAGATTTTAAAATTTAATTAAGATAAACTATAGTTTTCTTTTTGACAATATTTTTCCTATTCAATAATACATCAAAAATTTTTAATTTTATGTTACAAAACAAATAACTGTGGATGTTGGAGTTCTGAACCAGAAACAGAAATTGCCACTGAAACTCAGCAAGTCTGTAAAAAATAAAGCAGAGTTAACATTTGAGTTGGTGACTATTCAGAGTTTCAGAATTTGTGTTTTGGTAGAAAATTAAGAATATTATTGGTGCGATTTGGCTTATGACTGGGGGTCCCTTCAAACAGCTGCAGTAGCAATTTAAAATTCTATTATGTTACATTCCACTGCCCAGAGCTGTTTGACGCTAAGCTCTCTTTACACATTAAGTTACTTAGGCATATTGAATCACCCTGATATATTAAATTATCCTGGCATAGTCAAAGCTCAGATAGGAAAGATTATCTATATAAAGTTGGGACAGAATTCTGTTCCAATTCTGCAAAGATTCATAATGTTTTTATTATCAAAACTCCAAGTCAAGTAGACCTTTTTGACAGTTATGCAGGGAGTTTGATGTCTTTCAAAAGTAACCCTCGTTGAAATAAAGAATGGCATCAGCTAAAAGGTTTATTCCGACCCCTACTTAATTATAACACTTTTCCTAAAATATGCATGTATTGATGTTGGTGTCTTATAGTGCACTCAAAGTGTGCAACTTGCTACAGAAAATGAACTATTAAATGCTTGTTTTAGCTGAAGCTATGGATGATGATAGTCAAACCCCTAATGTTTTTCTAATTACTTGGTTGAACAGGAATTTCTCCTGCTCTTCCAGCCCAGTATTAGCTGCGTGTTGGAGAAATTTGAAGGCTTATATCAATCCATTTGACCATGTTGTGAATGCACCCTCGTTCATCGTGAGATCCTGAGATGGGATTCAAATTCATATTTTCTGGCTTAAAGGTGGAGATTATTTATTTGCTTTACGCCAGTGTTAATGAAATATTTAACCTAATAAATTGACAACATTTACATGTTTTAATGTTAAAATATTATTTCTCTTGCTTCATGCAAAATTTATCAGGTTTTTACTCGTTGAAAGAATTTGCTCTTTTGTGTTAAAATCACAATTGGGACCTATTATTGCTAGAACATGGCATATTGAAATTCAATACCTTTAAGTTACAGTGGAAATTGACCCACTTTTACTAATTAGATACAATGAAATTGACTTGATATAATTGTAAATGATGACGTGCTTCTAATAGGAAATGTAAGCAGATTTGTGAATGCACAATAGGTGTTAGGAATCAGGCTAATGGTAGTTCACTTGCAGCAGATTTGGACAAATGAGACAGTGTATCTTTTAATATTTAATTCTTCTTTTTTGACACTACAATATTTTAATCTCCGTTATGTTTGCACTGCACGCACACAGATAATTTCTATTTCAAAAAAAGGTAAAGCAATCTCTTCATATCACTGACTGGTTTAACGTTTTGTAACTTAGAAGACTGAATTGCATTTAGCTTTGTCTTTGTCTATCTTTCTCCTTTTTGTCGCCAATAACCTAATAGCTCTGATTACTTTCTACATTCAATTTGCAAGGGTTATTATTGTAACATGACACTTAAAAGCTGCCCAGCACCAGTAATAAGGATTAGCCATTATCCTCTGGCTCATACAATGCACGAAAATGTATATGTCAGCTGATGGAAAACATTCTGCAGGCAATATCAACTATCATGAAAGTTGGATATAGGACACAGGCACCGGACCATTTCAAAATACTGGTACAGTAACTCTGTAGTGAAGAGAACAGAATGAATTTCTCAGTAATGTATTAAAGATACTTAATGCAAATGCTAAGAGATATGCATTTTGGAAACACACATTAATGATCAGGACATGACAAAGACAGTTGCTGAAATACAAGCCACATTGATTTATGATATGGTGAGAATAATGGTGACGTAACTTTAATGAGTGGAGTAATAGGAATGTTCCTTGCATATTCAGGAATGACAGCAAAGGCAAAAAAGTGGGAAGAGGGATTTTAAATATTTATCTAAGATTCAAAGATGCTGTTACAGTATCACTGAGGAACGTTTTACTTGATGGTTTGAAGACATCATTTAATTCATTCAAAATAAGGAATGAAGATTATTACGCTGAATAAAAACCAAAACTACTGCGGATGCTGTAAATCAGGAACAAAAACAGAAGTTGCTGGAAAAGCTCAGCACGTCTGACAGCATCTGTGAAGAAAAATCAAAGTTAATGTTTCAGGTCCATTAAACCTCCCTCAGCTCTGTTTTTGTTCAAGGCTATTATGCTGTAGTGGGGAGAAAATGGAGGCAATTTCAGAAAGATAGGGAAAATGAGACTTGTATAAGCCAGATGGTTACACCCAAACAGGACTGGGATAATTATTGTTGCAAAGAGATTTGTAGTGCTGATGGGAGAGTTTAAAGTAGATTTGCAGGTGGCTTCGAACCTGAGGGAAAATTCAGAATGAGAAATGGAAGCTAGAAAATTGGCAGGTGATTCTGAAAAATAGAGGAGCAGACATTTTAAAATTGTATAATGCAGGAATTTAGCAATAGTGAAAGGAATACATATAAGTGTGAATGTGGTGATGATCTGAGGCCATAGTCAGATGTATGGCAGCGTGATGTAAATTCTACAATAGAAACTTGAATAAAAAAGGCTCAAGATGACTGTTCAACATTTCTGAATATTGAGTTTTCAGGTATGAAAGCAAATGGGATTTAAATAGTGGGGCATAGCTATATAAATATTAATATAGCAGTATAAATATAGCTATATTAAATAGAAGACTCAATTAAAATTGTAAGGAGGGTTGATATAACAAGTGAAGTATCACATGAGGACTGCAGATCAGAAAACATTGTACCATTGTTCAAAAAAGATGTTGCAGAAGGGCCAAATAATTATGTGTTGGTCAGTCTGACCTCAGTTGTGAGCAGAATCAATCCTGAAGTATTAACTATTATTTGAAAAAGCATGGATGAATCGGGGATAGAGAACACAGTTTCATTAAGGAAAGGTTATGTCTTATGAGCTTAATTGATTTTTTTTGAGGAAGTAAAGAAAAATTGATGAGACAGTGCAGTGAATATTGCATACATGGCCATTGAACAGGGCACACAAGACGAGCTGTTGGCGTTCATGACAATGTGCTAAATTGGTTACAATGTTGGCACAATGTGGTGAAACAAAGAGTAGTGGTTGATAGATAATAAAATGTGAGGCTGGATGAACACAGCAGGCCAAGCAGCATCTCAGGAGCACAAAAGCTGAAGTTTCGGGCCTAGACCCTTCATAGAAAGCAGTTTCCAGTAGTGTTTCTGGGGCTTGGTGTTAGGTGCATTGCTGTTTTTGGGCTATACTAATGATTTTAAGGAATATGTGGGATATTGGTTGGGACATTGTCTGACAACATACAAATTGGCCGTGTAGTTGATGATAAAGTGGATGACTGCTGATAACAGGAAGATATCAATGGTTGGTTCAGTGGGTGGAAAATTAGCAAATGGTACTCAATATGGAGAAGTGCAAGATTATGCAATGGTGGGACCATAAAAATAAGGGAAGATACAATAACTAGGAGGGTGTTGAGAGGAATTGAAGTAGCGACAGATCTTAGAGTGTGTGTCAGCAGGTTTCTGGAGATGGTGGTGAAGTAGGCACACAGGATGTCTCTTCCTTTGTTTGAGGTAATGAACACAGAAACAGGGATATAATTCTGAAGCTAGCTGAGACACTGATTAGGAAGGATGAGGACTGATGAGCAGAGACTGATAGCTAAGTTCCATACCCACGAAGTCAGCCTCAGTGGTGATCTTGGGTTTGTGTTACATGATATGTAACCTCACCATACTGTTCTGTATTTATAAAATCTTCCTTACTGTCCTGTTTTGCACTAGCACCTTGATAACTTGTTATGATCTCTCGACCTTAACTAGCTTCTTTACTTTTGGGTTAGACCCTCAGCATGTGACTCTTATACTTATGTTATCCTCACCATGTGGTTTGTCTCCAGTACCACCTAATTATTATTTTTTTTATTATTTCCCCACCTCATTTAATTGGATTATATGACATCCCTTCATTTGTTATTTAGCTGTTGACACTTACACCAGCTCTAACTTTTGATCACCTGCAGAGGCTTTTTACTTGACACTCCACTCACACAATTTGTGTGATCTTTGATCTCTCTGCCCTTGATCTCTCCACCCACAAATTCTGTGTCTGTGTGCTTCACTCTCACTCTCACTTCACCAGACGAAGGAGCTACTCTCCAAAAGTTTGTGATTTCAAATGAATCTATCAGACTAAAATGTGGAATTCTGTGATTTCTGAGTTTGGTGGTTGAGGCAGAACCCCTAAATTCATTTAAAAGAACTTGGATATGCACTAAAAGTGCTGTAACTTAAAAGGAGTTGTAAAATAGGATTACAGCGTGAGGGTGCAGAAAAGATAGGCTGAACAGTCTCTTTCTATACTGAACCTTTCTATGGCTCTATGGCTCTAATTAATGTGTTTGAATTTAACTAAGTCAGCAAGAAGGTTGCAATCTATCTTTCACTGAAATTCAACAAAACTCTTTATAGAATCATTTCCTGGCCTCCTTGTTCTTTTTGCTTTGTTGAAAGTTAATAATCTTGACAATGTTGTGAAAGTCAACAGAAAGTGAAAGCTAGCATGGTGACAAATTAGCGTGCCAATTCACTATAAGCAAATTTTGCACAGCTGGCATAGACCAATTTCATCTGCCTACAATTTTATAGGTTTCAGCATAGCCACCTTCAAAATTTGAACAAATACTAGGATAATATGAATGACAAAGAGGCGGGGGGAAGTGCTGAAATGTGAAAAAAATAAATTTTTAATCAGTATGATCTAGATTTTAATATTTAAATTAGTTAACATGAGTAAGCACAAAGTACCTTTTCAGCGGGACTGTGGGCTCAGGTTGGGAGTTGGGATGCTACATACTGCAATGACCCCAGCCATCCTTTGATACAACTTCCTTAGACTCCCTACAATGTAGAAACAGGCCCTTCAATCCAACAAGTCCACACCAACCCTCAGACTTCCCACCCAGGCCCATTCCCCTTGTCACACACCTACTCTACACAGGCCTGAGCACTATGGGCAATTTAGCATGGCCAGCCCAGCTAACCTGAACACCTTTGGACTGTGGGAGGAAACTAGAGCACCCGGAGGAAACCTATGCAAGCACGGGGAAAATGTTGAAACTCCACACAGTGCCCAAGGGTGGAATCAAACCCAGGTTCCTGGTGCTGTGAGGCAGCAGTGCTAACCACTGAGCCGCCATGACATTGCTAGAGAGTTGAATGCTGACATAGGCTGCATAAGTAGCCTGCTTTCGTATCCTTAGACATTGTCCAGTTGTTTTGTTAAATGTTGTCCCTCTTGTCCTCATGCCTCTTAATCCCAGCACATCCACTGTTTTTTCTATTCATTGGTGGGATGTGGGCATCACTGGTTGGCCAACATTTATTGCCCATCCCTAGTTGCCCTTGAGAACATAGTGGTGAACTGCGTTCTTGACTGCTGCTATCTACTTGCTGTGAATTGACCAAAATGTCATTAAGGAAGGAATTCCAGGATTTTGACTCAATGATGTGAAGGAACAGCGATATATTTCCAAGCCAGGATAGTGAGTGGCTTTAGAGGGGATCTTGAGCATGGAATTTTTCAGTACCTGAGGCCTCGTGAATGGTGCTGAAAACTGTGCAATCATTGGTGAAAACCACCACTTCTGGTCTTATGGTAGAGTGAAGGCCATTGATGAAGCAACTGAAGATGATTGGGCTAAGGACACTACCCTGACAAACTCCTACAGATATGTCCTGGAGCTGAGTCGACTGACTTCCAACAGCCGCAACCATCTTCCCATGTATCAGGTTTGACTCTAACCATTGGAGAGTTTGCCCCCCATACCCATTGATTCCAGCTATGCTAGGGCTCCGTGGTGCCACACTTGTTTGAATACAGCATTGGTGTCAAGGGCTATCACTCTCAACTCACCTCTGGAATTGAATTCTTTTGTCCATGTTTGACCCAAGGCAGTAGTGAGGTCAGGAGCTGAATGGCCCTGATGGAACCCAAACTGGGCGTCACTGAGCAGGTTATTGCTGAGCAGGTACTGCTTGATAGCACTGTTGATGACATCGTCATATCAGTTTACTGATTATCGAGATTAGACTGATGGGGGGTAATTGGTTGGTTTGGATTTGTCCTGATTTTTATGTACAGGACATGCTTAGGCAATTTTCCACATTGTCAGGTAGATATCAGTGTTGTAACTATACTGGAATGGCTTGGCAATGGGAGTGGCAAGTTCTGGAGCACAAGCCTTCAGTACTATTGTGGAATGTTGTCAGGGCCAGTAGGCTTTGCAGTATCCAGTGTCTCCAAACATTTATTGATATCATGTGGAGTGAATCAAATTTGCTCAAGACTGGTATTTATAATGCTGGGGACCGCTAGAGGAGGCTGAGATGGAGCATCCACTCAGCACTTCTGGCTGAAGATTGCTGCAAAAGATTCAGCCTCATCTTTTAAGCTGATTTGCTGGGCTCTTCCATCATTGAGAAAGGGGATATTTGTGAAGTGTCCCCCTCCGGTGAGTTGTGAAGTTGTCTACCATCATTCATGACTAGATTTGGCAGAACCTCAGAGCTTGGATCTAATCTGTTGATTGGGAGATAACTTAGCTCTGTCTATCACTTGTTGCTTTATGCTGTTTGGCGTGCTTGTAGTCTTATTTAGTGGTTTCACCTGTTTCACACCTCATCTTCAGGTATGCCTGGTGCTGCTCCTGGCATGCCCTCCTGCACTCTCCATTGAACCATAGTTGATGCCCTGGCTTGATGGTAATGGTTAAGTGGGAGATATGCCAGGCCACGAGGTTACAGAGATAATGGGAACTGCAGATGCTGGAGAATCGGAGATAACAAAGTGTGGAGCTGGATGAACACAGCAGGCCAAGCAACATCTTTGGAGCACAAAAGATGATGTTTCTGGCCTAGACCCTTCATCAGAAAATGGGGAGGGGGAGAGGGTTCTGAAATAAATAGGGAGAGCGGGGGAGGCAGATCGAAGATGGGTAGAGGAGAAGATATGTGGAGAGGAGACAGACAAGTTAAAGAGACAGGGTTGGTGGCAGTAGAGGTGAGTGTAGATGGGGAGGTAGGGAGGGGATAGGTCAGTCTGGGGAGGACAGACAGGTCAAGGGGGCGGGATGAGGTTAATAGGTTGGAAATGGAAGTGCGGTTTGAGGTGGGAGGAGGGGATGGGTGAGAGGAAGAGCAGGTTAGGGAGGCGGGGATGAGCTGGGCTGGTTTTGGGAAGCAGTAGTGGGAGGGGAGATTTTGAAGCTTGTGAAATCCACATTGATACCAGTGGGATGCAGGGTTCCCAAGCGAAATATGAGTTGCTGTTCCTGCAACCTTCGGGTGGCATCGCCCAAGCGGAATATGAGTTGCTGTTGAGAACACCCTTGACCGTGCCTCCCGCATTTCCCGCAACTCATCCCTCACACCCCGTCCCCGCAATAATCGCCAAAGAGAATCCCCCGTGAACCTCACATACAACCCCACCAACCTTCAGATCCAATGCCACATCCTCTGATACTTCCACCATCTGCAGTCCAACCCACCGCCAAAGACATTTTCCATCCCCACCCTCACTGCTTTCCGGAGGGGCCACTCCTCCGAGACTCCCCTGTCCACTCCACACTCCCCTCCAACCCCAACACACACAGCACTTTCCCCTGCAACTGCAGGATGTGCTACACTTGCCCCCACACCTCCTCCCTCACCCCCATCCCAGGCCCCAAGAAGACTTTCCACATCAAGCAAATGTTCACCTGCACATCTGCCAACGTGGTATACTGTATCCATTGTACTCACTGTGACCTTCTCTACATCGGGGAAACCAAGTGGAGGCTTGGGGACTGCTTTGCAGAATACCTACGCTCAGTTCGCAATAAACAACTGCACCTCCCAGTCACGAATAATTTCAACTACCCCTCCCATTCCTTAGTTGACATGTCCATCCTGGGCCTCCTCCAGTGCTGCAACGATGCCACCCGAAGGTTGCAGGAACAGAAGCTCACATTCTGCTTGGGAACCCTGCAGCCCAATGGTATCAATGTGGATTTCACAAGCTTCAAAATCTCCCCTCCCGCTACTGCATCCCAAAACCAGCCCAGCTCATCCCGCCTCCCTAACCTGTTCTTCCTCTCACCTCTCCCCTCCTCCCCCTCAAGCCACACCCCCATTTCCTACCTATTAACCTCATCCCACCCTCTTGACCTGTCCGTCCTCCCTGAACTGACATATCTCCTCCCTACTTCCCCACTTACGCTCACCTCTACTGGGTCCATCACCGCTTCTTTAACTTGTCTGTGTCCTCTCCACCTATCTTCTCCTCTATCCATCTTTGATCTGCCTCCCCTTCTCTCCCTATTTATTTCAGAACCCTCTCGCCCTCCCCCATTTCTGATGAAAGGTCTAGGCCCGAAATGTCATCTTTTGTGCTCCTAAGATGCTGCTTGGCCTGCTGTGTTCATCCAGCTCCACACTTTGTTACCATGAGGTTACAGATTTTGCTGGAGTACAATTCTGCTGCTGTTGATGGTCCATTGCACCTCATGTCTTGAGTTACTAGATCTGTGCAAATTCTGTCCCATTTAGCATGGTGATGGTACCACAGAACACAATGGAGGTTATTCCCCAATGTGAAGGAAGGACTTCGTCACACAAGGACTGTGCTCACAGACAGATGCAACTGCAACTGGCAGATTGATATGGATGAGGTTAAGTATGTTTTTCCCTCTTGTTCGTTCCCTCACCATCAGCCACAGACCCAGGCTAGCAGCAATGTCCTTTAGGACCCAACCAGCTCAAACTGTAGTACTGCTGCTGAGTTACTCTTGGTGCTGGACATTGAAATTCAGCATACATTTTGTGCCCTTGCCATCCACAGTGCTTCTTCCAAGTGTTGTTCAGCATGGAGGAGTACCGATTCATCAGTTGAGGGAGGATGGGATGTGGTAATCAGCAAGAGGTCTCTTTGCCCATGTTTAACCTGAAGCCGTTAGACTTCACAGGATCCAGAGTCAATGTTGAGGACTCCCAGAACAACTCCCTCCCGATTGTATGCCACAGTGCCGCCACCTCTGCTGGGTCTGCCCTGCCAGTGGCACAGGACATATGCAGCGATGGCGATGGTGGTGTCTGGGACATTGTCTCTAAGGTATGATTCTGTGAGTATGACTATGTCAGGCTATTGCTTGTTCAGTCTGTGAGACAGGTCTCCCAATTTTGGTACTAGCGGCAGATGTTACTGAGGAGGACTTTGCAGGATTAACAGGGTTATCTCTGCCTTTGTCTTTTCTGGTGGCTTGGTCAATATCAGGTGATCTATCCAGTTTTATTTCTTTGAAATTTTGTAGTGATTGGTACGATTGAATGGCTTGTTCAGCCATTTCAGTGCGCAGTTGAGAGTCAACCAGATTGCTGTGAGTCTGGAGTCACATGTTGGCCAGACGAGATGACGATGGCAGATCTCCTTCCCTGAAGGGCATTAGTGAATGAGATGGGTTTTTCTGATGATTGACAATGATTTCATAGTGATCAGTAGATTCTTAATTCCAGATTTATTATATTGAATTCAAATTCCACCATCTGCCGCGGTGGCTTTCTAACACGGGTCCCCAGAACATTAGCTGCTTTTCTGGATTAACAGCAATAAACCACTAGGCCATCGCCTACACTAAATTTGTCAACATAATCACACATGGCATCTTTACACCCCAATTATGTTAATATATGACAACCCCCGCCCCTCCACCATTCCCAATGGTTTCACAAAGAGGCTGATGCCAAACAACATCTACCCCCACCCCAATGGCCCTTCTTAGTCTTCATGCCAATCGCTGCCACCTCAATCTACTGGCTCACATTAACCTCAATGCTAATCCATGCCCTCCATCCCTCTCATTCAAATGCTCTTCCCTTTCAAGTGCATTCCCCTTTGCTCCCCTCAGGGGCTGCTCATTGTAGCAATATAAGCCTGTGCCATGCTATCCATACCCAATGACCCTTTGATCATACCTTTGATGCCAACTTATGCTGCAATGCCCATTTTGTGAAGGTAGTGGTGTACTGGTGATGTCACCGGACTAGTAACCCAGAAACTCTTGGCTACGTATCTGAGGATGAGGGGATTCAAATCTCGCTCTGGTTTTTCATGAAATTTGTTGTTTAATGAAAATGTAGAATATAAGTTGGTCTATTTCTGAGCACTGTCATGTGTCATCTAGTTTACAAACATACTTTAGTGAAAGAAATCTGCCACCTTCTGCAACATAATAATTCTGTGATTTTGAGAACTGTTACATCTATGTTTAAATCAGTCAGTTCATGGCCATAATTCAATTTCTCAGGAGATTTCTGAAATAGCCTCAACCCCAGATGGTAATCCCTCCATTATATATGAACTCATTTTGGAAAGTAAGAGCAGGAGCGAGCTATTTTCTCCACTTAACTTGTTTTAACTTGATGTAAAAGCAAATTGCTGCAGATGCTGGAATCTGCACTGAAAATCATGGCCAGTCAGGCAACATCCGTGGAGAAAGAGAACAAGCTAACATTTCGCGTCGAGATGACTCTTCATCAGAGCTGACATGAAGTGGGAAGGGGGCAGCATTTATGCGATGGTTGGGGGGTAGATTTCTGGAGGAGAAAGGGGTGCTGATTGAGCAGATTAAGTGAATTAAACTGAATTTGCTTTACTCTTATTTTAGTGTGCTTCATATTATTTTCACAAAAATCTACTGAATTGGTGACAATTATCGAAAGTTTAAGCAGCTCTTTGAACAGATATGTAAAGTGTATCAGTAGTAAACAAAAACACTGTGGCTGCTTGTACTATTAAATACAGCCCAATAATGTATAAAAGATAACTTACATATAAATGAAACGTTATGTTAACTTATTCTCAAGTTAATGAAGCTTATGGCTTGCGGTTGCATAATTGCTTTGCAATTGCATATCAACTTTTGAAGAAAGTATTAAAATTTGTCTTTCAATTTTTGCCCCTCAAGTGAGCTTTCCAATGTAGCATGAATGATAATTTAGAAAATGTGAACACTGATACAGATGGGCTTATTTGTTTTATATTTAAAGCTAGGCTTACAAGTACTACTTTAATGATGTTATCATCTTGTAGCATGAAATATCAACAATATTGTTGAAACTTTTTCAGCTTTTTGATCTTTTGAATGAAAATTAACACTTCAGAGAGATGTGTGCTGTAATGTTTCTGATAAAGTGGGATATTGAAGGAAATATCCAACAACCTAAGTAAAGAAATTTTATTTATTGTGCTGTTAACAGCTGAACTTTTTAAACAGCTTTTTAAAATAACCTCAGTTAGTTGCAAAAAAGATTTTTAATTCTATTTTAGTTGACAACTACATTGGGCCTCAATTAAAAACATTGTTTGACCATTTAAAAAATTAAAAGCTTTTTACAACATTTTCCTGAGTGAATGAAAGAGGGACTTTATGCTTGATAACTCCCAAGGAATATAATAAAATGCAGTCAAAATATAGGCACAAAACACAAATGTAAAAAAATTAAGATCAAGATTATGCAGTTTAAAAAGTCGTTAGAATTCTTGAGGTGTCAGGATTATTCTGAGACCATGGATGCTTATGAAACTTGAATATATCCTTCAGTTCTTGTTGAATGTATATTATTTCAATTGGCTTTTTGCCACTTATTGTATTCTGAGAGGCAAACAGTGAGGGATGAGGAGCAGAAGAGGGAACAAGCCTTCTAGTTTGGTTGTTACAAGTGCATCTTCCTTCTCTTTGCTCTGCACAAAAGCTGTTGCTTATTATACAGTTCATTTCAGTATTTCCATTTGTGACTTCACTGTTTTTCTCCCAGATAGTTAATATGCAGGTGAACCTTTCCAAATATGTAAAATCCCAGACAGATGCAAATCAAACAGGAGCTACAGATCAGAGTGACTGGGTTCAGGCATTTTGGTAACAAATTAATTTCAGTTCAGACTGGACTTTGTTGATTGATAGTTTCATAAACTGGCTTGGCCTGTGGTTAGGTGATCACTGCAGCTTTCTTATTCAGTATTCTTTTTCCTTTTAAAAAGTACTTTAGTATGTGAAAGTTTCTAGTTATTAAAAGCCAGATGATGAATTCAAAAAGTGACAGTGCATTTTTACTACTTTCATGGCTTTTTTATTTGTTATTAGCCCTTCATAATCAATACTGAAAACTGTTGGTCAAACTTCCCATCAATTAAGATGAAGAATACAGCGATAATCAAAGACTGTCAAGCCTGAAGTAGAAATTCCTACGTATTTGTTTTGGAAATGCTGTTGTCGACTTTTTTGTTATGGGTTACATTCTAAGGTAACAGTTACTATCAAATTTTGTTGTAAGGCACCTAATTTGCCTCGGGTGGATAGGCGCAAACACCACTGTGGTACAGGGCCAGCACCATGAAAGTAGAAAAGCCATTATGTGCTTAGTATTGAGTACATTATCACAGCAATCAATTGCACTTGCTTTGTCCCTTCATAATTAACAAATTAAAAAGAAATCGCATTATGCAGTGATCTAGACTGTTGGCTTTACATGGGCCTTGGGCTCATCTCCATGTGTCTTGAAGTCAATGTGTTGCATCTCCCAGGGCACATTGATCTTCATACCTCCTGGACCATGTTGACCTTTGTTATAATATTACATTCTACATCGCAGGCTGTAAAATCCTACAAATGACAGAGATCCAATGAAAGAGTGTTGTAAGTCATCCAACAAACTCAGCCAAATCTTTTAGGAAGTTCATGATCTTAAATATTTTCTTGATTCATACTAAAGTTTAGCAATGATCAGTCATAGATGTCTTCAAATACACGAGGAATATAAAACACAATGTTTAAAATTTTAAAAAGTTACTGAGAGAGGTTAAAATGAATAAAGGAATAACAGCAAGAGGATTTCACAATAAACCTCACTTATAAGAAACTGAAACTGATGGAATCAAGGAAAATGTTCCCCACTTTTGAAAATACATTATAGGCCAATGAGACATGATCACCATTGTGAGAACCAAAGCAGATTTGTGAGATCAGATACCTAATAAAGAAAGCATCAGGCTGTGCTGTTAGGGGAGGCACCCAGGAATGAGTGATGATAATGCAAAGCCTATTCTCTGGTTCCTTGTAATAAGGCCAGTTCAAGGTAATGTCAGAACCTCCACACCCTGAAAACAAACCAAAGCATTTTTTATGCTTAGCCCGTAATGGGATGCTTAGCTACATCTTTACGTATTATTAAAAATTTTGTATCTGCAAACATATAACAGTACATAACTATAATGACTGTAGTGAGTCAAAATAATTCCTCAGCCAACCACATGATATTATTCAGCTAGAGACTGACCAGGACCAACAGGTTTTCTGAAATTTATTTCACAGAAGACACAAAAGGCAGACATGAAGCAAACAAAATAACCGTAGATTGGTACTGTGAAATAATTACAGAAATTTTTGCAAAATTAAGCCAAAAGCTACCTGTGGGCAGAACAGAGAAGTTAACATTTCAAGGGGTGTCTTTTAATGAATGCACCATTTTGAATTAAGTTCTAAGACAAGATTGAATCTGAAGTATTGACTTTTCTACTTTTTTTCCCAACAGATACTGAATAGCCTGCTGAGCATGACCAGGAGATGAGATCATTGTTTCTGAAGATTTTGTACTCAAGGGATCTTTGGTCTTACATTGTATTATTTGCTATTTCCTATTTAAATCTATTCCCTTGCATCTCGTTTGCTGTATTTTTCTGTCTCCAAGCCAGTATTAGTATTAAATTTACTTCTTCCATACCATCCTTTAAGTTCCACCTTATGCTGTAAAAAATTTTGCCCAGTGAATATACCAAGCACTGAAGAAAATTAATGAAATTCAAAAACTCAACTCAAATTTCAACATGCAATTTTATTTTATCAAATCAAAGCTCATTTAATCCCACATTTATGAACATTGTTGCTGTTTTTTTATGATGAGATAGGAAGCTATCAAGATGAAGCTTTATGGAAACCAAACCATACACCTGTGGATGGGATAATTATAAAGTAAGTGTTCGGATAAAGGGCAGAAAGTGAATATAGAAAGGAAGAAGAAGTGTCTATATATTTACAATGTTTATAAATAACTTGGGTGATGGAACTCAATGTACTATTGCCAAGGTGGAGGCTGGCACCATAATAGATGGCAAACCAAGTGGTAAGTGTGACATAAAGAGTTTACAGAGGGATATAGACAAATGAAGAGAGTGGGCAAAGACTTGGAAGATAGACTGTAGTGAGGAAAATGTTATGAAAAGGTTTGGTGCTTTGGCAGGGTAGCTGAATATTGTCCACATGGAGAAAGACTGCAGAAATCTGCAGCACAGAAAGATTTAGGACCCTTGTGCATGAATCACAAAATGCTAGCACATAGCTTTAGTGAGTAATAGACCATAAGATATATAAGCAGTAGTAGGCGATTCAGCACATTTTGTCTGTCCATTGTTCAATAAGATCATGGTGACATAATAATCCTCAACTTCACTTTCTTGCCTTTTACCCATAAACATTGATACCCTGATTAAGAATGCCTACCTTAGCATGGAGTATACTATACAACTCAATCTCTACAGCCCTCTGCATTAACGATTTCACAGATTCATTACTCTCAGAGAGAAGAAATTTCTCATCAGAAATCCGGGAAAACACAAAGGCATTTTACACTTACGTGAGGAATAAGAGAATGGTCAAAGAAAGAGTAGGGCCGATCAGGGATAGCATAGGGAACTTGTGTGTGGAGCCTGAGGAGGTAGGGGAAGCCCTAAATGAGTTTTTTGCTTCTGTCTTTACGAAAGAAACGACCTGTGTAGTGAATGAAACCTTTGAAGAGCAGGTGTGCATGCTGGAATGGATAGAGATAGAGGAAGCTGATGTACTGAAAATTTTGTCAAGCATTAAGATTGACAAGTCGCCAGGCCCGGATCAGATTTGTCCTCGGCTGCTTTGGGAAGCGAGAAATGCAATTGCTTCGCCACTTGCGAAGATCTTTGCATCCTCGCTCTCCACTGGAGTCGTACCTGAGGACTGGAGAGAGGCAAATGTAATTCCTCTCTTCAAGAAAGGAAATAGGGAAATCCCCGGCAATTATAGACCGGTAAGTCTCACGTCTGTCGTCTGCAAGGTGTTAGAAAGGATTCTGAGGGATAAGATTTATGACCATCTGGAAGAGCATGGCTTGATCAAATACAGTCAACACGGCTTTGTGAGGGGTAGGTCATGCCTTACAAACCTTATCGAGTTTTTTGAGGATGTGACTAGTAAGGTTGATGAGGGTCGAGCT
Organism: Stegostoma tigrinum; assembly: GCF_030684315.1. Taxonomy (NCBI): domain Eukaryota; kingdom Metazoa; phylum Chordata; class Chondrichthyes; order Orectolobiformes; family Stegostomatidae; genus Stegostoma; species Stegostoma tigrinum. Next base: position 81,665,659 of record NC_081361.1, on the reverse strand, counting down.
GTGCATGTGGTGTATATGGACTTCAGTAAGGCATTTGATAAGGTTCCCCATGGAAGGCTCATTCAGAAGGTCAGGAGGAATGGGATACAGGGAAACTTAGCTGCTTGGATACAGAATTGGCTGGCCAACAGAAGACAGCGAGTGGTAGTAGAAGGAAAATATTCTGCCTGGAAGTCAGTGGTGAGTGGGGTTCCACAGGGCTCTGTCCTTGGGCCTCTACTGTTTGTAATTTTTATTAATGACTTGGACGAGGGAATTGAAGGATGGGTCAGCAAGTTTGCAGACGACACAAAGGTCGGAGGTGTCGTTGACAGTATAGAGGGCTGTTGTAGGCTGCAGCGGGACATTGACAGGATGCAGAGATGGGCTGAGAGGTGGCAGATGGAGTTCAACCTGGATAAATGCGAGGTGATGCATTTTGGAAGGTCGAATTTGAAAGCTGAGTACAGGATTAAGGATAGGATTCTTGGCAGCGTGGAGGAACAGAGGGATCTTGGTGTGCAGATACATAGATCCCTTAAAATGGCCACCCAAGTGGACAGGGTTGTTAAGAAAGCATATGGTGTTTTGGCTTTCATTAACAGGGGGATTGAGTTTAAGAGTCGTGAGATCTTGTTGCAGCTCTATAAAACTTTGGTTAGACCGCACTTGGAATACTGCGTCCAGTTCTGGGCGCCCTATTATAGGAAAGATGTGGATGCTTTGGAGAGGGTTCAGAGGAGGTTTACCAGGATGCTGCCTGGACTGGAGGGCTTATCTTATGAAGAGAGGTTGACTGAGCTCGGTCTCTTTTCATTGGAGAAAAGGAGGAGGAGAGGGGACCTAATTGAGGTATACTAGATAATGAGAGGCATCGATAGAGTCGATAGCCAGAGACTATTTCCCAGGGCAGAAATGGCTAGCACGAGGGGTCATAGTTTTAAGCTGGTTGGTGGAAAGTATAGAGGGGATGTCAGAGGCAGGTTCTTTACGCAGAGAGTTGTGAGAGCATGGAATGCGTTGCCAGCAGCAGTTGTGGAAGCAAGGTCATTGGGGTCATTTAAGAGACTGCTGGACATGCATATGGTCACAGAAATTTGAGGGTGCATCCATGAGGATCAATGGTCGGCACAACATTGTGGGCTGAAGGGCCTGTTCTGTGCTGTACTGTTCTATGTTCTATGTTCTATGTTCTATCATCTGCAATCTAAATGAATGACCCCTTATTCTGACATTATGCCCTTGGGCCCTCTCTCAAGAAGATAAACAACCTATCCACATCTACCCTATCAATTCTGCTAAGAATCTTGCATCCTTCAATAAGATCACCTCTCATTCTTCTGATAATCAATGAATACAGGCCTAACCTACTCAACCTCTCTTCAGAAGAAAGTCCCTTCATGCCCTGTATAGGCCTAGTGAACCTTCTGTGGTCTGTTTCCAATGCCAGTACCGATGTCCTCCTGTCACACGTGTTCGGGCAATGCGAAATGGCTATAACTTGATTGATGAATACAGGAACGATATTTCTGAAATGGAAACTTTGTGTTGGCTATAACATGATTCCAATGTTGACAACACATGATTGGTTTGCAGGCTTTGTCCTGAGCATGTGCTGAAACAGTCCCTGCTGATCCTATTATTGACATTTTCAAAGATGTTTTTAGAAAGTTTTGCAGGAAGAAAATGTAGATTTCAAGATTCTCCTCAACCTGGATAACACGCCAAGCCATCCTCACGCCATTGATGAGTTTTATGAAAACACCAAAGTGCTATTTCTACCCCCAAACATAACCTCTCTCCTGCAAACCGTGGACCAGGGTGCAATAGCAGCTTCTAAAGCTTATTATTTAAGGCACACATTTAATAAGTTAATTGTAGCCACTGAGGGGACTAAGGATAGTGTTCTTAAATCTTGGAAGACCTTCAGCATCAACCATGCAGTGACATTATTGTAGAGGGCTCCGGTGATATCATTAAGGACAGCTTGCATGAAGTTTGGCGGAAGCTTCTCCCAGATTTTTTTTTAAGATTTAAAAAGCTTTGATCCATCGGAAGATTTCCCAAGAATCACAGAACATTATGTTGATCTTGCAAAGCAAACTGGATTCAAAGAAGTGGAGAGTGAGGGTGTTGAAGAGCTGCTTGAGTCCCACTGTAAAGACCTCTCTCCAGTTGATCTAAAACAACTTGTTGCTGTGGGGAAGGTGGAAGCTGGAGTTGAAGAAGATGAGACCCATGAGGGCTTTCTACTTCTGTTTTGTCTTCTATCCTGAGGGAAATTGAAAACCAGTTGCAATGATTAGAGGACAGCCATTACAATGCAGAATGCAGCAGGGTAGCAGTTGTGGAATTAGAGTTTATATGCCATCCTATGAACTGCTTCTTTATGAAAGAAGATAAAGGGCAAAGCAGCAAAAACTCTCTTTATTAAGTCAATCTCCAACAAACAGTCAGAAGACAATGGACCCCAGCCATCAACTTCTGGATTAACTATTTTTTGCCCTAACCCTGCAACCACAACTGCACCTGAAGGTGCTGATGATAATGATGATGATGCTGATAATGATAATGATGATGAAAACCCTCAGCCCCTGCATTAACAACAGAGCAACCTCAAAACCTCCTCCCCCATCAAGTCATTTTGACATTTTTTTTAAGATACAGTGATAAATTTACTGTTATTTCATTATTATGTGTGATTTAAACATTTGTTAAAATATGTGCTAACCTTTGTGTTGTGCTTTTGAGTGATTTTTGAGTCATTTTGAGTGATTTCTTTTGTTGGTCTGCCCCAAAGCCCCTTTACTCATAGGCCCCATTATTTCTACAGCATGATTTTTTATAATGCATCACTTCACAGAAATGCATCTAATGTATTAACTTCCTGTACAGCTTTCCTTCAATAAAGAACCTAAAACTGTTCACAATAGTCTAGTTATAATCTTAATTTTAGCAAGGCCTCACCATTTTTATAACCCACAGGCTTTTGTAAGGGTAACAAATGCATTCCAGTGACCGCTGTGTGCACTGATCAAGAAATGATACATCTTAGTACTTTATTTTTAAAGGAGATGGGCAGCAATTTCAACAAATCAGGGGTAATAAAAAATATAAAATGAAACTGTCTATCAGGAACATTTTATCTTAAATCAAGATTTCAAAGTAAATGGGAATTTCAACTGAAATGTCACTACAAGTGTTAGCCATAAGCCCCAGCCCCAAGCGTGGCCATTGGTGACTGAACAGACACATTTCCATGCACTGTTGGGAAAAACCAAATTAGAATGAATAAAAAATAAAGTAACACAGGCCATTAGGGGCACGGTTACTGAAATAAAAATTTCAGAAAAAACCTTAGGAAATTTAAATTATAATGTCATTAGTAGGGTTAATAATCCATTTCAACCCCCTACCAGTCATGAAAAGACACATCTCAGTATAATTAACAAATTAATTCCCAACAACCTTTTTTTTCCCCTATTACCTTCAACTACACAACAGACCCTATCAGATACAAATAAATTCTGCTGTATGTTCAACATTTCTTATTTCAAGTTTGCATTGCCTGCCAAGTTTTGTAGCGATTGAACAGTGGTTTCAGTTCAAATACTATAAAGCTTGTCAGACAATTTCCAGCTTTATGAATCCTTTTGAAATTGAAATTAGATTTTAGTCGCTTATAAAACAAAGTAAAAGGTGGCATGGTGGCCCAGTGGCTAGCACTGCTGCCTCACAGCATCACGGTTTGATTCTAGCCTTAGGTGACTATTTGTGTCATTTCCACATTCTCCCTGTGTTTATGTGGGTTTCGTCTGGACGCTCCTGTTTCTCCAACTGTCCAAAGATGTGCAGGTTAGGTGGATTGGCCAATCTAAATCGCCCCCAGTATCCAGGGACATGAAAGTTAGGTGGATTAGCCATGGGAAACGCAGGGTTACGAGGATTGGTAGGAGACTGGTGGGACATTCTTCTGACGGTTTGTGTAGACTTTATGGGTCAATTGGCCTCCTTCCACACTTAAGGGATTCTATGAAGATCTTCTCATAAAACCTCAAATTGCACTGGCTGTTGTTTTATATTATTTCAAAGCTTCTTTCTTCAATTTTTTAAAACTTTTTTTCTTATGTATTTTAAACTGTTAAGTTTCTTTTAAAAATCACTACAAAGATAATTCTTTAATAAAGCTTGATTACTGTTAATGTGTTTGAGATGATGTGGTTTTCTTAAATATTTTAGTAAATTAAGCTTTATCTACCCTGTAAAACTTTTAAGATGATTCTTCCACACCATTGCAGAATTCTGCTTGATGGCTTTGTACGTGTAGTGAGAGAAACCAAGTTGGTCCTTGGTTGGGGTTGTTAACCTGGCCAATCAGGGAGCCCTGGCTGACAGGTATAAACAGGGGACTCAGAGAGTCTCCTAACTTCAGGGACTGACTCTGAACCGGTTGGTCACTGCCAGTGTACTGTGCACATGGAAGTAAAATGTCACTTGGTGATGAGACACCTGCATCTGCCCTGTTACTTCAATCTTTTTTTGGCATGATGTGAATTAATGCTGCTTCTCCTCTTACCCAATTACTTTGAATTTCCTCACCTCCACTGATGGCTTTTTAAGTTATTTTACCACTTTAATTAATCTTCCTTGCGCAATCAAATTTTACATTTCTACCAAACTTACTTAGTTAACTTAAATCTTCTGCTTTCTACTTATAAATCATTAGGATGATACTGGTTTGAAGAAATTTTTAAAATTGGGGCCTTTTAAAGATATAATAAAGTTAATCACAATGATATTAATGCCCATTTTCAATACTTGTTAATGAATCCTGCTATTCCTTTAACGGCTGTAGTTCTGACATTGACCCTGACTGAACTCTACTCGTCACCACCTGCCATTGTGAAAAGGACCAGTTTATCCCCACTTACCCCTAACACCATGGAATTTTATCTAGCAGCCTTCTGTGTGGCACCTTGTCAAAGGCCTCCTGGAAACCCAAATAGAATACATCCACTGGCCCTTTGTCTAACTTGCTTATTATCTCCTCAAAGAGTTGCAACTGGTTATGTCAGGCACAGCATCCTTTTGACAAAACCATACTGACTCCACTATATTTTACAATGCACTTCCACATCCTCCACAACCTCATCCTTAATAATGGACAGCTCAATGTATGGCTGCTATTGGTGAACCAATAAAATTTTGTGGTGTGCAATATACCATAATTGGAGGATTGCAGAGATCTCAAACGGTTGTGTTAAAGGAGGTGAGATTGATGGGGAAGCATGAGGCCATGGAGAGATTTATAATCAAGCTTGTGAATTTTAAAATGGTGAAGTTGCCTGATCGGACACCAATGTGTGTCAGTGACCAACAGTTGAACACTATTGGTATGAGCTAAGGATTCACGCAATATTGGTTCATCTCAATTTTATAGGTCGGGCAAAGTAAGCTAACTTGAGAAGATTTATGTAGCTTAATTTGGAAGAAACAAGAGCATAAATGAAGGTTTCAGCTGTGGATAAATTGAAGCAGAGCAGAGATTGAAATAATAGAATGGAAATGGGGTCAGAAGTTCAGATGAGGGTCAAATAGGACAACAAGGTTGCAAATAATTTGTATCAGTGATAATGGGAACTGCAGATGCTGGAGAATCCAAGATAATGAAATGTGAGGCTGGATGAACACAGCAGGCCCAGCAGCATCTCAGGAGCACAAAAGCTGATGTTTCGGGCCTAGACCCTTCATCAGAGAGGGGGATGGGGTGAGGGTTCTGGAATAAATAGGGAGAGAGGGGGAGGCAGACCGAAGATGGAGAGAAAAGAAGGTAGGTGGAGAGGAGAGTATAGGTGGGGAGGTAGGGAAGGGATAGGTCAGTCCAGGGAAGATGGACAGGTCAACCTTGACCTGTCCATCTTCCCTGGACTGACCTATCCCCTCCCTACCTCCCCACATATACTCTCCTCTCCACCTATCTTCTTTTCTCTCCATCTTCGGTCTGCCTTCCCCTCTCTCCCTATTTATTCCAGAACCCTCACCCCATCCCCCTCTCTGATGAAGGGTCTAGGCCCGAAACATCAGCTTTTGTGCTCCTGAGATGCTGCTGGGCCTGCTGTGTTCATCCAGCCTCACATTTCATTATCTTGCAAATAATTTGTGTCAGCTTCAGAGTGGCTAAGAGACAGGATTGATAGTAGGGAAACAGAATTCATGGCTTGCAAAGAAGTTAATGGCTTTAGTATTCCCAATGTTTAGTTGGGGAAAGTTGCTCCTCATCTAATACTAAATGTTAGATATGCACTGCGACAGAGCAGAGATCATGAAGAAGTCAAGACATCTGGTGATGATGTAAAGGTATTTGCAGCATTCATATGGAAAAATGTGATTATAATCAAATACTCTAAATTTTTAATCAGATTGAGGGATAATGATTGCTCAGAGCACCAGCGAGCACACTTCTGATACTTTTTGAGATAGTGCCATATGATCTTTTATGGCTATGTCAACCGTGCAGTGCCAACTCAGTATTGCCTAAAGAGTATCTGTTAGATATTGTTCTCAAGTCTTTTGAGTGGGACTTAAAAATTTTGAGTCAGAAGTGACACTGCTCATCTATTCATTCATAGCTGTTAGAAAATAAATTGTCATTTTTAGATGCCACACAACAGGACAATTTATGACTTAATATGATATTCTCTAGAGTGAAAATATGTAAAATCATGCATTTTATTTATTTCACAGTGACAAGGATTGTTTTGTTGATTTTGGAAAAAAATCACACTGCATTGTTAAGGATTATGAATAACAATCTCCAGAAATCCTTTCCAACAAATCCCAAATTTTCAATTAGTATGAAACCATAAATTATAGAATTTTAGCTCTTAATGACATAAACAACATGCCAATTTATACATGTAACTTTTAAATATGTACACTTTAAAGTGAATGGGTAATTGTGGAGGAATAAGATATGTGCAACTTGCTCTTTTTTATAATGTTTTTGAGATAACAACAAGATGGTGCTGTAAACAACTACAATTTGTGATTGGAGCAAATGGACTGTGAAATTGACCATATAGCTAAGGGCAGGGTAAAAATTGTGTACATTGGTGCCAACGGACAAGCTAATAATGTGTTGAAAACAAGTATTGTATCCCTCCACTGTGCCACTGACATTTATTGTTAATAATTCACATAAAATTATCATCAACTTAAGATTTTGTGTGCTTCAAACGAAGTCTTGGAATTGCACTTCTGTTTGTTTATAGATTCTGAATAACCTACAGGCTTCTGTGAATAATTGTCAGACTTAGCATTATACCCACTAAAATTGCTATTACATGAAATTGTCACAGTTATGTGGAATTGTAAATTCATGATAATCTAAATAGAATGCATGAAGTCTCTAAACAAAACTGTGCAAACAATAACATGCAAATGGTTTCAATGGTTCTAGCATTTTTCAGTCTCTGGTTGTATGTCATAGAACTGGCCATCCAGTCCTAATTCGTAGAATCATTTACAGGTCAGAAAGACAATTATTTGGTCCCATTGACTCCATACTGGCTCCCCACAGATCTATCCAGTCAGTCCCACTTACCCATTTGATTCCTGTGGCCCTGCAGACTTAATTCCTTCAAGTGCACATCCAATTCCCTTTGGAAGCTGTTAACATTCATAATTTTCTTTCACAATTCCTGTGGACAGAGAGCTGCAGAACACTATTTTTTGCAATCATTGAAAGTTACTCCTTACAATCTTCCTGCTTCTTTTGCCCAAAACCTTAAATCTTCATCCCTTAGTCTTTGTACAATCTGCCGATGGGAACAGCTTTCCCTTTCCTGCATCATCCGAACTTGAGATAATCTAGGACACTACTTTGAGATCTCTCCTTTGCTCTGCGGAAAGCAACCCCAACTTTCTCAATCTATCCTTGTAGCTAAAAGCTGTCTTCCTGAAATCATTGTGGTAATTTTTTTTTACATATGGTAACCCAGGACAGAAGAGATGCTGAAAAAGCGGTAGAGAGCTGAGAGGGGGGAAGAATGAGTTGGCTGTACTGAAAGCAACCCATGTCATGATAGGATGAGGGGGTGGAGATGAGTTAAAAAAAAACATAGAATTAGGCTCTCAAGTTAATGAACTCGATGTTGAGCCCTTGAGGTAGCAGGATTCCTGAGCAGAAAATAAGAAGCCGTTCTCCGAGCTTGCACTGAGGTTCACAGAAACAAAAACAGAACTTACCGGAAAAGCTCAGCAGGTCTCGCAGCAACTGGGAAGAAAAAAAAATCCGAGTTAATTCTTCGAGCCCAGTGACCCTTCCTAAGAACAGTTTGTTTTTGTTTTTGTTCCTGAGGCAGAAATATTGGCAAAGGAACAGAGTGGTGTGTTTAAATGGCAAGCAACTAGAAGTTCTGATGACAAAATACTGGGCTCGGAAAGTTAACAATGTTTTCTCCTCACAGATGCAGAGTTTCACCAGCAATTTCTCTTTTAGTTTTGTTTCAGGTTTCCAGAATCCACAGTTCTTTGTTTTATTTTGGTATTAATATTTTCTCTGCCCTCTCAAAGATCCTCAAAGGCTTCCTAAAATGTGGTGACCAGAACTGCTTGCAATACTGTAATTGGGTCCTAATGAAAGCTTTTGGAAGTTTTGACATACTCTCCCTATGGCTATACGTTTGCATGAGAGGACCTAAATTACAGCAAAATAAAAAAAATCATTGTATACTTCATTTTCTTGAAGTTAGTAGGTAGGAGCATTGCTCTCACTTTCACTCAAGAAAGCCTTGTAATTGGCTGCTTCGTGCTACAACAAAAAGTAAACAGTTATCTCCATTTTCAGTGAGAAGAGGTTTAGCCTCATGTTAAAAAGAACATAAATCTTGTTGTGACCAACCAGGAAGGTGAAAACATGGGGAGGTGATTCACCTTTTCTCATCTGGTTGGAAAGTACTCAATGAAATTCTTCCTGAAGCTCAGTAGTTTGCTCACCATTCTCTAAAGATGTCCTGCTTACTTCAGTAATCTATCTATAGATAGTCCAGGTTCCTCAGTTCCTGCACACTCTTTAAAATCCTGCCATGATATTGTCTCTTCCTTTCCCTTATGCCAAATGCATCACCTTATACTTCCGTATTAAAGTCCATTTGCCTGTCTATTCTGCAATACGATCTAAGTTATGTTGCAGGTGATTTACATCAGTCTCACTGCTTACTATTCCTTCAGGGAGGCTCTTTTGGGGCAATGGTAATGTCTCTACTTCTGAGTCATTGGGACCTAGCCTCAAGTCCCACCTGCTCCACAGAGTGTGTAATACATCTCTGAATAGGTTGCAAAAATATCAACACTACTTCTTCAGGATGTCTCATCAGCAACTTTTGAAATCCTGTCCAGGATTTGAAGATCCAAGTCACTTATATAGAGTTAAAAAGAAGCAACAGTCCTAGTACTGAGAGAGCAAGGTGTGGAGCTGGATGAACACAGTAGGCCAGTAAAAGTGAGTGTATGTGGGGAGGTAGGGAGGAGACAGGTCAGTCCAGGGAGGATGGACAGGTCAAGAGGGAGAGATGAGGTTAGTAGGTAGGGAATGGTGGTGTGGCTTCAGGTGGGAGGAGGGGATAGGTGAAAGGAAGAACAGGTTGGGAGATGGAGACGAACGGGGCTGGCTTTGGGATGTGGTAGGGGGAGGGGAGGTTTTGAAGCTTGTGAAATCTACATTGATACCATTGAGCTGCAGGATTCCCAAGCGGAATATGAGTTGCTGTTCCTGCAACCTTCGGGTGTCATCATTGTGGCACTGCAGGAGGCCCAGGATGGGCATGTTGTCTGAGGAATAAGAGGGGGAGTAGAAATGGTTCGCGACTGGGTGGTGCAGCTGTTTATTGTGAACCAAGCCTAGGTGTTCTGCAAAGCAGCCCCTAAGCCTCTGCTTGGATTACCCAATGTAGAAGAGGCCACAACGGGTACAGCGGAAACATTATACCACATTGGCAGATGTGCAGGTGAACCTCTGCTTGATGTGGAAAGTCTTCTTGGGGCCTGGGATGTGGGTGAGGGGGGAGGTTTAGGGGCAGTTCCTGCGGTTGCAGGGAAAAGTGCTGGGTGTGGTGGGGTGGGAGGGGAGTGTGGAGCAGACAAGGGAGTCTCAGAGAGAGTGGCCCCTCCGGAAGCAGATAAGGGTGGGGAGGGAAAAATGTCTTTGGTGGTGGGGTCGGATTGCAGATGGTGGAAGTGTCGGAGGATGATGCGTTGTATCCAGAGGTTGGTAGGGTGGTATGTGAGCATGAGGTGTGAGGGATGAGTTACAGGAAGTGCGGGACACACGGTCGAGGGTGTTCTCGACCATTGCAGAGGGAATGTTACAGTCCTTGAAAAACGAGGACATCTGAGATGTACGGGAGTGGAATGCCTCATCCTGGGAGCAGATGTGGCAGAGGTGAAGGAATTGGAAATAGGGATGGCATTTTTGCAGGAAGGTGGGTGGGAGGAGGTGTATTCTAGCTAGCTGTGGGAGTCGGTGGGCTTGAAATAGATATCAGTTTCTAGGTGGTTGCCCGAGATGGAGACAGAGAGGTCCTAGTGTTGAGTTCTGGGGACCACTTCAGACTGGAAAATAACCATTTCTAATTCATTGTTTGCCTTTTCCTGCTTTTGCCAAAGGACTCCATTACTCCTATTCTGCATGCTTCATTTTTTTAAGAATACACCAAATTCCCTAACCAGTTGCAGATTTCCAAAGAACATTTTCATTCCTTCTCTCATTCTTTCAAAAGAGCATTTAATTTCGGTCATGTCCATAAGACCATTCAGAATCAACAGTAATCTGGGAAAATTAGGAGAAAAAAATGTCCACTTATTGTTTCAAATGCCAGTAAAAGCTGAGTATGTTTACGCTACACATTTCATACATGCTCAAAGTAAAGCAACTTGGCCCTGTTTGTCCTCATTTAAAAATTAGCTTTGTTTGGCTCATCACATTTTGCAACTTCCGCTTTAATTATTCCTTTAATAGTGTAAATAACACCGAAGTATATTGAAAAGAAGAAGTTTGCAGCATCAATTTCTGCCTCTAAGTGGAAAAATGATTGCAATTAATTTCAGACCCATTATATTTCCTAAACATTGTGGTGTAAGGATTTCATGATGTCAACCATTCAATTGTTGATCAATCCATATAAGATACACTTTCACACCTTATCTGATGCACAATTTTACCATTCAAAAACAGATGAACATCTAATTCTACAAGGAGATAGTGCACACAAATGAGAAAAAAATAAAGGCACGGAAGGCCGGGTCTATTTTTCTCGCAAGAAAAACCATCATTATTATGTAGGTGATGTTTAAAATAGCATACTATCTGTCCTTATACTAACATGCAAATTTCTTCACTGGCATTGGTGCTTAGATCCTTTGTATTCTCTGGGAACAGCAATGAATTACACAACAAAAGAGAAAACAAAGTCGATGAGAAACTGGTCCTGAGACAGACCGGCAGCGTCACCAAGAAGAATGGACAAGAAGAGGACCCAGAGACAGCTGTCAGTAGCACCTACATGAGCAGGAGAGGTGGGGGGTTGGGTACCTTGAGTCAGGCAATCAGCAGAACCTGGAGGAGCAGGCGAGGAAAAGGCAGTCAAAAGCACCCAGTGGACCCAAAGATGACCTGTCAGCAGCTTCTAGAGAAGTGAGTAGGAGGAATACTGCAAGGCAGACAGTCAGCAGTGCTGAGTAAAGGAAGGCATCATCTCGAGCATCTCTTTGATTCAGGACTCTGTCCTTAAAAGCGCTTCCTAGGAAAGCACATTGAGACAAACATGAATTGCAACTGGAGGACAAACAAATCAGTGAAAGATGATGTAATAATGGGAACTGCAGATGCTAGAGAATCCAAGATAACAAAGTGTGAAGCTGGATGAACAAAGCAGGCCAAGCAGCATCTCAGGAGCACAAAAGCTTTTGTGCTCCTGAGATGCTGCTTGGCCTGCTGTGTTCATCCAGCTTCACACTTTGTTATCAGTGAAATTTGCTTTTTGGTCTCCCAAAATGGGTTGGTTTTCCAGTGCACTGAGTTGTCATTTGCAGACTGGCACATTTCAAGGTCCAGTGCTTCATGCTGAGGGATGCACTAAAGCTTAGGCAACTTTAGCAGAGGCAAAATGGGGAAAGGTTGCTGCTGAAACAGTGCACTGAGGGTTTGGAAACTGCTCAGCTTTCAGACTCCAAGCCTTATGAAGAATGTGCATTGTGCATGAAGAGTAGTGAACAGAAATTGAGAGACCTTAGAATGGAGCATGTTGCAAACAGGAGCATTTATTTGTTGGACATTTTACAACTTTCATTTTGAAATGTTTTTGTCCGTATGCTGAATTCTCGACATCTGTAAATATTTTTATTACCACCATGCTGAGTCAAACATGTGTATCTAGGTGAATTGAAAATGATAACAAATCCTGTAAACTTCAAGCCAAAAATGTTTTCCCATTTTGTTTTAAACAAACGCTGCAGATAGATAAAACCAGCCACAAAACCAGCCCAGCTTGTCCCCTCCACCCACTGCATCCCAAAACCAGCGCAGCCTGTCTCTGCTTCCCTAACCTGTTCTCCCTCTCACCCATCCCTTCCTCCCACCTCAAGCCGCACCTCCATTTCCTACCTACCACCTCATTCCGCCTCCTTGACCTGTCCATCCTCCCTGGACTGACCTATCCCCTCTCTACCTCCTCACCTATATAACTAAGTGTGGAGCTGGATGCCTCAGAGCCTCTGCTGAAAGGTCTTGGCCCGAAACGTCAGCTTTTGTGCTCCTGAGATGCTGCTTGGCCTGCTGTGTTCATCCAGCTCCACACTTTGTTATCTTGGATTTTCCAGCATCTGCAGTTCCATTATCACTCCTCAACTATACTCTCCTCTCTACCTATCTTCTTTTCTCTCCATCTTCAGTCCGCCTCCCCCTCTCTCCCTATTTATTCCAGAACCCTCACCCCATGCCCCTCTCTGATGAAGGGTCTAGGCCCGAAACGTCAGCTTTTGTGCTCCTGAGATGCTGCTTGGCCTGCTGTGTTCATCCAGCTCCACACTTTGTTATCTTGGATTCTCTAGCATCTGCAGTTCCCATTATCACTGCAGATAAATAATGTATGTTTTTGGAATCATATTCAGCAGCACTTTCAAGAGTGGGTGTGAGGAGGACCCCAAAACAGACAGTCAGCTACACTTTGAAGGGTGAGTGAGAACAGAATGCCAAGGCAAGAGGTCAGCAATAACTAGAGAAACAGTTCAAAGGAGACAATCTGTCAATCCAGACAGTGGCTATCGAGTGAACCATCTTGGCTTTTGAGGAAAATCAAGTTACAAGAAAACTGGAAGATTATTGGCTGTGAATACTTTCTCTCTTACCTTTCACCACTTATTTAATTTTATTTATTGGAAGGTTTAGTTTTAGCTTAGTTATAGTTAAATTTTAGTTATTGGAAGGTTTCGTTAGCAGTAAAATGGCTTACTAATAGTGCCAAGGTTTATCAGGTTGTTTGGTGCATACATTTTATTTGCCTTAGCTTCATAGAGCAGAGAGAGGTCAAACCTGCAGGACTAAAGCTCTTGAAAGCAACACAAGAATAGGAGGTGAATTTCAGGGCCTTCAACCACCTTGAGGGGGGCTGCTTGACCTGTGGGGAACACATCTTGAAGGCAGCGCATAAATTAGAGGGCAAGGCTTGTTACCTTCACTCTTACATGCAGCTGGTGCAGATGAAAAGAAAAGTGATATTTCAGGAAAATCATAAGTTAATTTCTTTGTGAGAAACTCTTGTCACAGGCTGTCTTGAATTGCTGTGAATTGGAAAGTTGTATTTCTTAAAAGAAGGAGCTGCTTAAAATTAAATGAAGAAACACAAACAACATTAAGGTTGAGGCAAAGTATAATAAAGTGAGTATCAATAAATCAATATGAAGATAACATAAGGGATGCAAAATTAAAACACAGGCCAGTTGGTTATGTTGAACACACGTCTATAGCAATACAGAGATATTACATTTGACCAAGATGATTACATTCATAGGAAGTATCCCTCATTGCAGAAATATGAGCTAGAATTTGGAGTTCTATGAGAGTCTGGAGCCACTGTGCCAGAACCCTAAATCCAAAAGCTGTATAGATTGGATGGTTGGAGAGGTGGTCACTGCAGAGCTAATGAATATGGAGGCAGAAAGGGAATAAGTAACTACCATGCAAGCTGAGAGAATTAGGCAGATTGTGCAGGAATTCCCTGAGGCAAATCTGCTCAATAATCAGTATTCTATTTTGAATACTGATGAGAGCAATATTTTAGCAGATTTGGGGACATGTGGGACCTGCACAAGATAGATGAGTTGCATCATTAGTAGGACTGGGGTTAACATTTTCAAGTGCAGATTTGTTAGTTTAAGATGGACTGACTGGAATGGGAACTTAAGAGGGAGCTCAGAAGGGAAGAAAAACTGATAAGAAGGAAGGAGAAAAATAGGAAGCCAAAGTAGAAATCTAAAAATGAAACAAGTTGGATCAGAATGGAGAATAATGGTTTATATAATTTATATAAATGATTTGGATGTGGGAAACATAATATTTCCAAATTTGGTCATGACACAAAACAGGGTGGAAATGTGAGTTGTGGGTTGGTTGCAAGGATGTTGGCTGCAAGATACCTTGGGCAGGTTTAGTCGACTTGGACTAGGTGATGCCAGAAGTAATATTATGTGAAAAAATGGGAAGGAAGAAGAAAAAATAAAGAAACGGCAGAAATACTTTCTTACTGGAAAGAGAATGGGAAGTGCAGGTGTTTAAGCAAATCTGAGTGTTCTAGTTCATGAATCACTGAAAGATAACCTCCAGGTGCAGCAGGCAATTAGAATGGTAAATTATACGCTGACCTTCATCATAAAAAAAATTGAATACAGGATTAAACATATTTTAATGCAATTTTATAGAGCCTTAGTAAGATTGCACAAAGAGTACTGTGTACAATTTTAGTTTCTTTATCCTTAAGGTGATTGACAAAAACAATGACACGAGACAAACTTTATTTTGTAGCAGGGAACTGAGCTTTGAACTACACAGCCAGAGAGTGGAATCCTGGCTTCCAAAATGAAATTCTATTTTATCTGAATAGAAAGAAATTGCATGGCAACTGGGAAAAAGGCAGGGCAATGGGACAAAGGAATTTGCTGTTGCAGGGTGCTGACACAAACAACACAGCTGACTTGCCTCCTTCTGTATTGAAATCATTCTATAATTCCATAGTAACATCGCCAGCCAGGGATATTACATTATGAGAAGATGTGATATATTTAACTATCTTTAAACTGATGTTATACAAAATACAAAATGGAATTTGTTAAGAGTATATTCTAAAGTGTGCTCTGTTTTGGGAAATACAATGAGTGGTCTTTTCTTCATCTTATGCATCAATGCTGGAAAAAAATGAAACAAATGAAGAAAGTGTGCAAAATGTGCTGACCTTTTAAACATTCAAGAAGATTTCCTTTGCACTTGCACAGTTCTGGCACAGACCTTTCTTTCAGTCGATTTAAATTCACCAATTCAGAGAAACGTGGCCTTTTGACCAAATTAAACCATTTTCTTTTACTGATGTAATGTCTTCATTGCATCAATGAAAGCAGTTACTTTGCTTCCCACAATATTCCTTGCATTTAAAAGAGTAAGTGTGAGTTAAATGTGAAAATGTATTCCTTGAGGAGAAAGAGAAAAAATACACCCTTTAAATACTACTGCTAATTTTGGGATTTTTTTAAAGCTGCTGTCCATGTATATTAACCTGGGTAAATATGCAAACAGAATAGATGGCAACATTTGCTGTGCCCCACCTTAGTACGTGTTTCCCCACAATGATGCGTGCAGTCCAATTTTCCCTGAATCACAAAACCAGGGCTCCAAGTATCATCCACCATCCATCATGACCTCAATCATAACAACATATTACTGATTAACTAGATTAGTGTTTGAGGTCTGTAGGTGTCAATGGCATTAATACACAGCAACTCCATTTCTATTGGTCTGCTTGGAAATAGGAGATAAATGGCATGTGGTGTGCAGGAAGTAAGATAGGCCATGGTTTCTGAAGGGATAGAGTATTTGACATGGTATGGGGAATCTAGTGAGACTCACTATTACGTTTTGCATCTCTAGATAGGTTTAGGGCTAATGTTAATTTTACAGAATCTGTCATTAGTTCTTCATAAATATAGAACATAGAACATTACAGCACAGTACAGGCCCTTCGGCCCTCGATGTTGTGCCGACCTGTCATACCGATCTCAAGCCCACCTAACCTACACTATTCTATGTACATCCATATGCTTATCTAATGACGCCTTCAATGTACCCAAAGTTGGCGAATCTACTACCGTTGCAGGCAAAGCGTTCCATTCCCTTACTACTCTCTGAGTAAAGAAACTACCTCTGATATCTGTCCTATATCTTTCACCCCTCAATTTAAAGCTATGCCCCCTCGTGCTCGCCGTCACCATCCTAGGAAAAAGGCTCTCCCTATCCACCCTATCTAACCCTCTGATTATTTTATATGTTTCAATTAAGTCACCTTATATCTTGGTATGTAGGCTACTTTAACGACCGTATCAATGCAATATTTCAGCTTAGGTATAGAGTAGTATTCAGCTCTGGCCAACACGTTAAACTTTTAGTCAATAATGCCAAGCCGTGTGGAGCCCTTCATCCTGGGCATAAGTATGACCGGGAAACTCCAACCATTTCTGCCAGGTTATATTAGTTGGTGCTCCAGCAAGTAGTTAAACTCCTCCTGAACCTGTGCCAGTTTATTTGTGTCAAAGTGGCAGAAGTTCTGCCTTATGACTTCTCCTAAATCCACATCATGCAGAATGAGGGTGGTTGGCCTATCTTGTCTCTATATAAGCCCTTAATGTAGTAAAACATCTTATTGAGTCTGCTCAGAGATATTAAGAACTGCCGATGCTGGAGTCAGAGCTAACACAGTGTGGAGCTGGAGGAACACAACAGGCCAGGCAGCATCAGAGGAGCAGGAAAGTTAACCTTTTGGATTGGAACTCTCCTTCAGGCCCTTCTTTTCCAACCCAAAACGTCAACTTTCCTGGCCCTCTGATGTTGCCTGGCCTGCCGTGCTTCTCCAATCCCCACTGTGCTATCTCTTATTAAGTCTACTAGTTGTTCTGCACCAAATGTATATAACTAAGGAGTTTAAGTTTGCTAACATTTCTGCATCAGTTATCTGAGTAGATAGGGGCTCAATGTGGGCATCACCCATATCTTGCTCCAATTCATCCTCACTTGGACATAGAGCAGTTTTTCCGCCGCCTTCGCCTCCACGCTTACTTCTTCAACCGGGAGCCTAACCCTCCCTCCACTGGCCCCTTCACCCACTTCCAACACAAGTCCTCCTCCTGGACACCACCCCCAGGCCTCCTACCCTCCCTCGACCTCTTCATCTCCAACTGCCGTCGAGACATTAACCGCCTCAACCTCTCCACCCCTCTCACCCACTCCAACCTCTCCCCTGCAGAACGGGCAGCCCTCCGCTCCCTCCGCTCCAACCCCAACCTCACCATCAAACCCACAGACAAGGGCGGCGCAGTGGTAGTATGGCGCACTGACCTCTACATCGCCGAGGCCAGACGCCTACTCTCCGACACCACCTCCTACCGCCCCCTCGATCATGACCCCACACCCGAGCACCAAACCATCATCTCCAACACCATTCATGACCTCATCACCTCAGGGGACCTCCCACCCACAGCCTCCAACCTCATTGTTCCCCAACCCCGCACAGCCCGTTTCTATCTCCTTCCCAAAATCCACAAACCTGCCTGCCCTGGTCGACCCATCGTCTCAGCCTGCTCCTGCCCCACCGAACTCATCTCCACCTATCTGGACTCCATTTTCTCCCCTTTGGTCCAGGAACTCCCTACCTACGTCCGTGACACCACCCACGCCCTTCACCTCCTCCAGGACTTCCAATTCCCTGGCCCCCAACACCTCATCTTCACCATGGACATCCAGTCCCTATACACCTGCATTCCGCATACAGATGGCCTCAAGGCCCTCCGCTTCTTCCTGTCCCGCAGGCCTGACCAGTCCCCCTCCACCGACACCCTCATCCGCCTAGCCGAACTCGTCCTCACCCTCAACAACTTCTCTTTTGACTCCTCCCACTTCCTACAGACCAAGGGGGTGGCCATGGGCACCCGCATGGGACCCAGTTATGCCTGCCTCTTTGTAGGTTACGTGGAACAGTCCCTCTTCCGCACCTACGCAGGCCCCAAACACCACCTCTTCCTCCGGTACATTGATGACTGGATCAGCGCCGCCTCTTGCTCCCCAGAGGAGCTCGAACAGTTCATCCACTTCACCAACACCTTCCACCCCAACCTTCAGTTCACCTGGGCCATCTCCAGCACATCCCTCACCTTCCTGGATCTCTCAGTCTCCATCTCAGGCAACCAGTTTGTAACTGATGTCCATTTCAAGCCCACCGACTGCCACAGCTACCTAGAATACACCTCCTCCCACCCACCCTCCTGCAAAAATTCCATCCCCTATTCCCAATTCCTCCGCCTCCGCCGCATCTGCTCCCATGATAAGACATTCCACTCCCGCACATCCTAGATGTCCAAGTTCTTTAAGGACCACAACCTTCCCCCCACAGTGATCGAGAATGCCCTTGACCGCGTCTCCCACATTTCCCGCAACACATCCCTCACACCCCGCCCCCGCCACAACCGCCCAAAGAGGATCCCCCTCATTCTCACACACCACCCCACCAACCTCCGGATACAACGCATCATCCTCCGACACTTCCGCCATCTACAATCGGACCCCACCACCCAAGACATTTTTCCATCCCCATCCCTGTCTGCTTTCCGGAGGGACCACTCTCTCCATGACTCCCTTGTTCGCTCCACACTGCCCTCCAACCCCACCACACCCGGCACCTTCCCCTGCAACCGCAGGAAATGCTACACTTGTCCCCACACCTCCTCCCTCACCCCCATCCCAGGCCCCAAGATGACATTCCACATTAAGCAGAGGTTCACCTGTACATCTGCCAATGTGGTATACTGCATCAACTGTACCCGGTGCGGCTTCCTCTACATTGGGGAAACCAAGCGGAGGCTTGGGGACCGTTTTGCAGAACACCTCCGCTCGGTTCGCAACAAACAAGTGCACCTCCCAGTCACAAACCATTTCCACTCCCCCTCCCATTCTTTAGATGACATGTCCATCATCGGCCTCCTGCAGTGCCACAATGACGCCACCTGTAGGTTGCAGGAACAGCAACTCATATTCCGCCTGGGAACCCTGCCGCCTAATGGTATCAATGTAGACTTCACCAGCTTCAAAATCTCCCCTTGCCCCACTGCATCCCAAAACCAGCCCAGTTCGTCCCCTCCCCCCACTGCACCACACAACCAGCCCAGCTCTTCCCCTCCACCCACTGCATCCCAAAACCAGTCCAACCTGTCTCTGCCTCCCTTACCTGTTCTTCCTCTCACCCATCCCTTCCTCCCACCCCTAGCCGCACCCCGATCTCCTACCTACTAACCTCATCCCACCTCCTTGACCTGTCCATCTTCCCTGGACTGACCTATCCCCTCCCTACCTCCCCACCTATACTCTCTCCACCTATCTTCTTTTCTCCCCATCTTCGGTCCGCCTCCCCCTCTCTCCCTATTTATTCCAGAACCCTCACCCCATCCCCCTCTCTGATGAAGGGTCTAGGCCCGAAACGTCAGCTTTTGTGCTCCTGAGATGCTGCTTGGCCTGCTGTGTTCATCCAGCCTCACATTTTATTATCTCGGATTCTCCAGCATCTGCAGTTCCCATTATCACATCCTCACTGCTGCCCTCTTGTGTTAGGTCAGTGGCAACGGGACAGATTGTTACCTAATTGTCTACTTTTCAATGCTAGTAATGCTTCATCATGTTGTCATCATAGAGGCTTTGCTTATACTCCTGATTTTGGGTCTAAATTAGATAATTCATTTCTGAAAGCTTCTTGGCTCTCTGTACTGGCCAGTGAAATAGACCTTTATTATCCTAGATACTGTTCAGACCACTAACACAATCTTCAGGCTGAAATGTCCATTTTTTTTTGTCACCATCTAAGAAAGTTTCAAATGTTCTCAGAACCCCACATCAAAAGCCACTGAGAGACACTATTTATGACAGTGTGGTCTAATCATTGTTTTTAGGATTTAAGAAATATCATTTCATGACCTGAGACAAAAAATAACATGCTGAAGCCATTGGGAGAGTCACACCCATGTTATCGATGACCTCCAACAATATTTTGGCCATGAAATCTGAGTTGTGTTCTGACTGGATCTTGGTGAGCAGACCATACCTTCACAATGCACTAGTTCATGTACTCAGGATTATATCAGGCCACAACACACACAGACAAATCTTGTAGAGATAGCAAGAACTGCTGATACTGGAGTCAGAGATAACACAGTGTGGAGCTGAGGCAACACAGCAGGCCAGGCAGCATCAGAGGAGCAAGTTGACTTTTTGGGTCCATATCCTTCTTTACAAATTCAGACGAATGTCGCAGTTTGTTTTTAACCTTTTTGTTGTACATGAAACAAATACAAACAAGTCCACTGGAGAAAACTTCCTGCTTACAGGCGGAGGTGGCAAGAACCTTAATCTCTCTTTGGTTTGATCTTTCCCTGATTCTGTACGGGTAGAATAATCTATGAGCCCACATGAGACGCTGCCAGGCAGGCACTGAATTTACACTCTCAATCATCTTCAGGCTGTTGCAATCCTGTCATTAAACACACATATTGGAATTAAAAATTCACTAGACTCAAAAGTAGGGGATAGCAAGAACTGCACATGTTGGAAGTCAGAGTCAATACAGTGTGGAGGTGGAGGAACACAATCAGACTTTCCTGCTTCTCTGATGCTGCCTGACCTGCTGTGTTCCTCCAGGCTCATAAGTAAGTCGACATTGCGATCTGTCGCTTTGATAAAACTAAGCAATCCTCTGTCAATTAAAAGGTAGTCTCAGCGTGTGTAATTCAATGTGCTTGAACAAAGACCTTTTAACTCAACTCAGGTCACCTCCTACCATCTCATAGAATTGCATTGATTTGTAGAACAAGAGGCCAGACTGTGCAAATGGTCTCTGTCAGTGTGCATGCAGTATGTAAGCTTTCACCTGCCCTATTTCACCTTAACCTACCTATGGATCATAAAAAAACATTTCTTCAAAAAAAGGGGCAGAAGTAGGCCACATGGCCCCTTGGGCCTGCTCAATAATTCAGTAAGATCATGATGAATCTTTTACATCTCCATATCTCTTGTTTCCATTCGAGCCTAAATTGATTTCAGCCTTAAGTGCAGTCGAAAACTCAGCCTCTAAAGATAGAGAATTCACAACGTTCATAATCATGTGAAGGAAGATATTTCTACTCATCTCAAAGTTAAATGGTTGTCCATGTATCTGCTCAAGTGTTTCAATTTTTCATTCCCTCATGGGATGTGGGAATTACTGACTGGGCCAACATTTGTTGTCCAACTCTGAATGCTCTTAATAATGCAGTGGTGAACTGCTCTCTGGAATTGTTGCAGTCCATGTGCTGTAGGTAGACCTACAATGCCCTTAGAGAGGGAGAAATTACTATGGTGAGGAGCCTTGGAAAATTAGGCCAACTTGAATGGCAACTCCTGGTGTTCCTTATTTATTTGGCAATGAGGAGTCATCGCTTCAATCTGATTTATTCTTTAAGATCAATATTTGAACAGATAGCCTTATCTTCATTTTCAATATAAAATCCAGACCATTATATTTAAGGTGTAAAGTGCTTATGATTAGCATAACTCATACCCTTTTATCTTTAATAAATAGTTTGAGAGAAATAAAAGTTGGATTGTATTACTCCTCTACTGGTAAGAAAGCAGTGGCTCAGCTGTTAATATGTGGAGGTTCTAATTCCTTTTAAAGGTTAGAATCAATGGATCCAGGGACATGGAAGTTGGATGGGAAAAAGGAAAAATGACACTGAATCTTGTTCTTAAATAATGGCGTAGGCTCAGAAGCCCATGTGGCTTATATATGTGAAGGGTCTAGGCCCGAAACGTCAGCTTTTGTGCTCCTGAGATGCTGCTTGGCCTGCTGTGTTCATCCAGCCTCACATTTTATTATCTTGGATTCTCCAGCATCTGCAGTTCCCATTATATCTGGCTTATATATGTTCTAGTTTTCTGATTCCAATTTTAGAAGCCTAGTTTTAATGGGGCTTATCTGCCCAGTTTCCCATCATTGTTTAGGAAAGTTTCAAGTGTTCTTGAATCCCTTCAAAGACTATTGAGAGCCCCTATTCATTGAGTATGCTGTAATCATTGTCTTGTTGGGATCTAGTATGGGCTTTGTTCATAAGAACACATTGGGATTTGATAAAGTACATAGGCATCTGTTGTGGCAGAGACATTAGACACTGTTAGTAGAGAAAATCATCTCCAAATTTGGCTGTAAAATTAACTTATTTAAAATGTTAAATAATTACATGACGACACAATGGCTATCATGATGGAAGATGGGGAAGATTCCACTCCTCCTTCTCTGTTACAACTAATTTAAACAAGGATGTGTACTTCCATCACTAATATGCAGTGATCTCATTTGTTTCACTTCTTATACTTTCTATCATTTTCAGATTGATGGACAGCTCTTCATCCTAAGACTACTTATTAAATCTATTTTTTTTTGTTGACAGAACTGTTACATTTGACTCTCAGGCCAACAGGAGCGGACCACATTGCAATAGATCATTGGCAACTATGTATGATGATCAGACTGAAAAGAAAGTCAATATGACTGTTTCAAATCAGGCCCCAGGCAAACATTGCACTTTAGTTGTTACTATGATCTGTGATCACACATAAAGGCTACAGATAGATTCAGCCACCTGGGTAGCATCTTCTCTAGAGATGTCCCGTATATGCACAGAAGCATCTGTATAATTGCCAAAGCCAGCTTAGCTTTTGACAAACTCTGGGAGAGTCTCTGAAACAAGAAAGGTATCATCTCTCACAAAGGCTTCAAAGCTGTCGATCCCATAGTCCTTTATGCATATGAAGCTTGGGTAAGGTATGTAAACTATATTAAAAAATACAAATAACTTTCTCATAACCTGCTTAAGATGACTTAAGATATCAATGGCAAGCCAATATTCCTGACACTGAAGCACTTTGAAGAGGCTAATGTGGCAAGCACAATACACACCTGATTATGAAGGTATAGATAAACTGGTCAGGTCTTCTGCGTGAATGTCTGCTGAACAATCTAAAAATGTTTTATGGTGCATTGATACTTAGTGAACAATGTTATACTGGACAACAGAAGTGATATGAGGAGAATCAAAACACAAAACAGAAATACTGCAAAATAGGCATCCATTGTGGGATTTAGCATTGCAACCTCCACCATTACCCTTCATACCACCAAATGGCATAATTAGCTTTGGACCAGATCTGCTTTACCTTCAGAGATAATGGGAACTGCAGATGCTGGAGAATTCCAAGATAATAAAATATGAGGCTGGATGAACACAGCAGGCCAAGCAGCATCTCAGGAGCACAAAAGCTGATGTTTCGGGCCTAGACCCTTCATCAGCTTTACCTTCCCTTGTTGAACCTACATGTTTTTGACTCCAACTTCAAAACTATTGAAAGCACAAAATACAAAACAGCAAACAAAAACTCCATGGTAGAGGAGTCTAAAACTAGAGAGCATCAGTTTAAAGGTGAGTGGGAAGAGATGCAAGAGAGGTCAGGGGCAATTCTTTCCAGACAAACGGTGGTGAGTGTCTCGAACAGGCTGCTGGAGTCTGTAGTGGAGACGAATACAATTTTGTCACCTAAGAAGCATTTAGACAGGCACATGGATGGAATAGGTTTGGAGGGATGTGAACCAGATGCAGGTAGTTTAAATTGTGGAAACTGGGCAGCTTGAGCAAGTTGGGCCAAAGGGCCGATTTCCATGTTGTATGCCTCTCTGCCTGTATGACTGGTGATATATGAATACATTCTTGCTTAAAACCACGTGCATCAAAGAAAGGGACAAAATTATCTCTATCTTGAATTACATTAGTCAATGTGCCATCATAGAATTATTAACCATTGAAATAAATCTAATACTGACACTCAAGCTTGAATAAAACCATTCCATACCCTCATATTACGAGGGCAATGTATTGCTAATACTGAATATAAATACTAGTTGATGTAGTCACAGTTGAGTAATCCTAATGTTCAACCTGGTGCATCCATGACTCATGATTCCTGGCAAAAATTGATCTCATCTGTCATTAAAGGATTCACTGCAGAACATTCAGTGATTTTTCGTCTCTTTTGATGTCAAATGACTTTTTTTTAGAAATGAAAAGATAAATATGACACAATTTACTGTAATCTCCAAAGAACTAGATAAAATCTCCATCATAAAATCAGGCCAACTGTTTTAACTGCATATTCCAACTGTAAATTTACAATATCTCTACGTACTTTTCCCTTAAGCATGCACCAAACTACACCTTCAATGCATCGATGTTTTTTTTAATGTGGGGCGCGCAATGGTGGTTTGATGCAAAATGAGAGTGAAGGAGACTGAAAAATGAGAATCCTCATGCATAACACTAGTTCTGTGTTGG
This sequence comes from Stegostoma tigrinum, assembly GCF_030684315.1. Taxonomy (NCBI): domain Eukaryota; kingdom Metazoa; phylum Chordata; class Chondrichthyes; order Orectolobiformes; family Stegostomatidae; genus Stegostoma; species Stegostoma tigrinum. The sequence continues at coordinate 81,640,963 of NC_081361.1, read as the reverse complement.
TTGCAAAAAATTAATCTGTCTAGCATGAAAACTAAGAAAATATATAAGGATTGTTCAGTGAGACTAATACACACAGCTGTAAACTGTAGTCAGAACTTTGCTAAGCATGATGATTAAAACAATGGAACTCTCTTAGGCACAGTAACTGCAGCAGTTCAGTGAGCAGAACAGATCAATATACCATTCCTGCTTGATTGCAACCACAGTAGGAGAAGGTTTGATCCCAATGATTTGTTCAGCTGCTTCTTTTCCAGATAACATGATGCATATTAAAGCTGAAAATAGATCCATTCAGTCAGAGCTCAATTGCTCACAAGGAGCACTTAATATGAGCAAATTTTTGTAATTCTTACTTGTGAATTACTGTGTGAATATTTTGTCACTCAAATATTGTAGATGGTTTTGATTTTCTGATTTGATTTTCAGAACTTCCTACTAATTTTACTAACAAAGTACTGTAATTAGTTTAATTTAAAATGTAAATCGTTGAATGACTCATTTACTTTGTGCCACTAACAGAAAGACTAACTGAAATTCTAACGGGAGGTAATTTGCATAAGATAATTGATGACTCGACATGTGGAAGAATATTCAGGACTGAATGCCCTCAACCAATTCTAGCCTTCGTGATAGTCAAGATGCCACACCAGAAATTTGCTTTATTTTGGTTCCTTGAACTTAGCTGCATTTTGAAATTTAGATCAACAAAACAGACAGATATTTCCTCATATTGACCACACTTAGCAGGCTAGACTATAAAAAGTAGGGAAATTAAGTTCAGTAGGTCTGGCAACATCTGTGAAGGAAAAAAACAAAGTTAACGTTTCAGATCTGGTGACCCTTCCTCAGAACCCGAAACGTTAACTCTGATTTCTCTTCAGAGATTCTGTCAGACCTGCTGAGCTTTTCCAGTAAAATGTGAGGCTGGATGAACACAGCAGGCCAAGCAGCATCTCAGGAGCACAAAAGCTGACGTTTCGGGCCTAGACCCTTCATCAGAGCTCTGATGAAGGGTCTAGGCCCGAAACGTCAGCTTTTGTGCTCCTGAGATGCTGCTTGGCCTGCTGTGTTCATCCAGCCTCACATTTTACTATCTTGGAATCTCCAGCATCTGCAGTTCCCATTATCTCTGAGCTTTTCCAGTAACTTTGTTTTTGTTCCTGATTTACAGCATCCACAGCTCTTTCATTTTTTTAAGGAAATTAAGTTAGTAGATATTGCAGCTCTGAAAGGGCTGAAGCAGTTGTGGTAGCTATGGGCTACAGAGCTGTGTAGCTCCTGTTCAAATGTATGACCCTTGCCTGATGAACGGCCACTGCAAGATATATTTGGTGGATATATCACTGCTGCCTGCTCTCTCACATTCTCTAATCTAAGAAGAATGGTGATTATATGTGAAGCTTATTTCTGGTTGCACTCCCACATAAATGTTTGGAGAGAAATGAGACAGTTGGGCCCTTTCTGCCTCAGTTCAGTGTTTGGATTGGCTGTGGTGCATAAACATTGCACTCCGTTCTGGTGATCCGCAGGAAATCTCCAGGCAATCCATAACAGATTAAATTCCAGTTTCATAGTTTTCCTTCCTTTTTCACCTTGTCTTTCCCTTGTGACCAGCAGATGAAAACGGACTCTATAATATTTTACACAAAAACAGAAGTAGTTGAAGAAACTCAGCAAGTCTGGCAGCGTCTGTGGAGAGAAAAGCAGAGTTAATGTTTTGGGTTTGGTGACCTTCAGAATTATGACATTTTCTACATTTTTAATTAGTTGTGTATGTCTGAATGCTTATAATAATACTTATAATCAAATCTATTTTTACCAGCAAGAATGTTCATATTCCTGTGAGGTTAAACTATTTACTCCATTTTATTCAGGGGCCTTCTCACATGAGCTGACATAATTATTGCATCAGACAATATGCTTTTAAGAGCAGATTTCAATCAAACACATCTGTCGGAGAATAATAGCAGATAGGATAAGCATGAAACAAACCATTGCAAAGTCCATCTTACTAAAGTAGAACAAGAGAAACAAACTGTAAAGTAATACCACCAGAATCATTAGAAGGCATTGTAAAGGATTATGGAGGTAAAGTTTACAACCTACCTAAAAGATCTTTCCTCCCAGTGCAAAATACATTTACAAAGCCCAGCGAATCAGCCAGATTCAAAGCTGATTAATGTGTCATGTAATTTTCCATGCTTTCTCTGAAATGTGCAAAAGCATTTTTAAAGGTGAAAATCACATGCAAATTAAGGGCAATTATCTTAAAGTTAATTTCATATACTTCTTCCCGAATATGCATGACACTCAGCTTAACATAGATAATATTTAGCATTTCAGGAATTGATAATTAAAGTTGTATTGCTGGATTTTAAAAATTCTGATATCTTAAGTCTGGATTTTGAAATGAGTGTTCATCTTTAGGATTTGAGACAGATGTATGACAGGATGACTGTGAGGCACGTTTACTTGTGCTAAAAGCATAACAAAAATCCACCTTTGTACATTTGGCCGTATAAAACTTGGTAATACTAAACAAAGATTTTCACCTTGTACTCATGGAACATTGTGCAAGAATCCCAATTAAATGGGAATATGATATTTATAAGTGTGAAAGAAAAGTGCTCATTGGTTGATAAATGGACTCTGATTGGTAGTGAAGTTGCCATGGAGAATGCACCAGTTTAAAAGGTCTAACAAAGATAATGGGAACTGCAGATGCTGGAGAATCCGAGATAACAAAGTGTGGAGCTGGATAAACATAGCAGGCCAAGCAGCGTCTTAGGAGCACAAAAGCTGATGATTCGGGCCTAGACCATTCATCAGAAATGGGGGATGGGGAGAGGGTTCTGAAATAAATAGGGAGAGAGGGGAAGGTGGAGCGAAGAGATGCTTGAGGTTTGTCCGGAGGGAGGAGGGTAACTTCTTCAGGTTAGGCATCCTTGGAAGAGGCTTCATAGTGAGGTTAAAATTTTATCAGAGATAATGGGAACTGCAGATGCTGGAGAATCCGAGATAACAAAGTGTGGAGCTGGATGAACACAGCAGGCCAAGCAGCATCTTAGGAATGCTCCTAAGATGCTGCTTGGCCTGCTGTGTTCATCCAGCTCCACACTTTGTTAAAAGGTCTAACAGTTCACTGTCAAGCTTTTCGTAAATTTTAAATATTGCAGGTTGATTCTGATTGTTCAAGGCATTGCATTGAGAAATTAACCAGAGAATGGTTGTCATCTATCTTGTTACACTGAAATAGGTATGTTGTTTGTATGCGTTCCTTCTGTCTGCAAAGAGTATGTCACTCCCGGGACATACAAGAATGCCAGACTCTGGATCTACAATACTGAATTGGTTGTTGGCATAACTCTCCACACATGAAGGATTATGTAGCAAATGTCTTCAAATTGTGGAATCATGTCCGAATTTGGATACTGTGTTGTGAATTTTACATGCTTGGGTTCATTATCCAAACATGCATCTTTACTCATACTGCTGCATGTGTATACCCAAGCATGTCCACCAGGGCAACAGACATGGAACTATCCCAATTGTAGTCATCTGAACTACAGGCAAGCAAGATATCCTGCTCATGATTACGATGCCACAAAGCTGAATTTTCATGTCTCTGGTTTCTTCCAAACTGACACTGCAGATATCTGCCAATTTGTAGTTCAGAGATGCATTAATTCAGAATGATCAACTTCGTCGACTTTCACAAGAGAAATTTAGAAACACAGGAGACTATTCATCTCCTCAGGTTTGTTCCAGTAATCATTTGCAATAAGGCTGATCTACTACCAGGCTGCACTTACACAGTTTGGTCCTGTGAAACTTAACACCCTCACCTAACAAAATTTATTGATCATAGATTTGAAATGTTCAACAGACTGTATCATAACAGCATTTTAGGGAGAGAGAATTCCAGATTTACAATAATGTTTACACATATAAGTTTTTCCTAACACTATCCCAAAATGGCTCAGCTCCCTGTACTTGAGTTATTTGATTGAGAAACTAGACTGGCAAGATGATTTCCTAGAGTCACAGGTTTTTAGCTTTAGTCTTCACTAATGATGTCATTGTGACAAGCATCCAATGTTGGAATCAAGCAGATATTGCAAGGGCTTTGTTGTTTAATAACTGAGGTTACACGTTGATCAGAAAGGGTCCTGGCATATATTTTTCTATTCAATATACTATTTCTACTTACACTCCACAAATTCCAACAATACTGATTACTGTGTTCCTGATATGTACACCCAGTCAAGCGCTCACCCAATTATTTATTAATTAACTTAAAACCTTAACTTAAGGAAGTCACAGAGAGAGTGGTCCCTTCGGAAAGCAGACAAGGGTGGGGATGGAAAAATGTCTTGGGTGGTGGGGTCGGATTGAGGATGGCGGACGTGTCGGAGGATGATGCGTTGTATCTGGATACAACGCATCATCCTCCGACACTTCCCTACCTCCGAACACGACGCATCATCCTCCGACACTTCCGCCATTTACAATCTGACCCCACCACCCTAGACATTTTTCCAATCCCACCCTTGTCTGCCTTCTGGAGAGACCACTCTCTCCGTGACTCCCTTGTCCGCTCCAGACTGCCCTCCAACCCCACCACACCCAGCACTTTCCCCTACAACTAGTAGAAGGAAATGATTCTGCCTGGAAGTCAGTGGTGAGTGGAGTTCCACAGGGCTCTGTCCTTGGGCCTCTACTGTTTGTAATTTTTATTAATGACTTGGACGAGGGAATTGAAGGATGGGTCAGCAAGTTTGCAGACGACACAAAGGTCGGAGGTGTCGTTGACAGTGTAGAGGGCTGTTGTAGGCTGCAGCGGGACATTGACAGGATGCAGAGATGGGCTGAGAGGTGGCAGATGGAGTTCAACCTGGATAAATGCGAGGTGATGCATTTTGGAAGGTCGAATTTGAAAGCTGAGTACAGGATTAAGGATAGGATTCTTGGCAGTGTGGAGGAACAGAGGGATCTTGGTGTGCAGATACATAGATCCCTTAAAATGGCCACCCAAGTGGACAGGGTTGTTAAGAAAGCATATGGTGTTTTGGCTTTCATTAACAGGGGGATTGAGTTTAAGAGTCGTGAGATCTTGTTGCAGCTCTATAAAACTTTGGTTAGACCGCACTTGGAATACTGCGTCCAGTTCTGGGCGCCCTATTATAGGAAAGATGTGGATGCTTTGGAGAGGGTTCAGAGGAGGTTTACCAGGATGCTGCCTGGACTGGAGGGCTTATCTTATGAAGAGAGGTTGACTGAGCTCGGTCTCTTTTCATTGGAGAAAAGGAGGAGGAGAGGGGACCTAATTGAGGTATACAAGATAATGAGAGGCATAGATAGAGTTGATAGCCAGAGACTATTTCCCAGGGCAGAAATGGCTAGCACGAGGGGTCATAGTTTTAAGCTGGTTGGTGGAAAGTATAGAGGGGATGTCAGAGGCAGGTTCTTTACGCAGAGAGTAGTGAGAGCATGGAATGCGTTGCCAGCAGCAGTTGTGGAAGCAAGGTCATTGGGGTCATTTAAGAGACTGCTGGACATGTTATATGGTCACAGAAATTTGAGTGTGCATACATGAGGATCAATGGTCGGCACAACATTGTGGGCTGAAGGGCCTGTTCTGTGCTGTACTGTTCTATGTTCTATGTTGTATGTTCTAACTGCAGGAAGTGCTACACCTGCCCCCACACCTCCACCCTCACCCTCATCCCAGGCCCCAAGATGACTTTCCATATCAAGCAGATGTTGAGGCTTGGGGACTTCTTTGCAGAACACCTCCGTTCGGTTCACAATAAACAACTGCACCTCCCATTCGCGAACCATTTTAACTCCCCCTCCCATTCCTTAGATGACATGTCCATCATGGGCCTCCTGCAGTGCCACAACGATGCCACCCGAAGGTTGCAGGAACAGTTACGCATATTCCGCTTGGGAACCCTGCAGCCCAATGGTATCAATGTGGACTTCACAAACTTCAAAATCTCCCCCTCCCCCACTGCATCACAAAACCAGCCCAGCTTGTTCCCCGCCTCGCTAACCTGTTCTTCCTCTCACCTATCCCCTCCTCCTACCTCAGGCCACACCTCCATTTCCCATCTACTAACCTCATCCCGCCTCCATGACCTGTCCGTCCTTCCCAGACTGATCTATCCCTTCCCCACCTCCCCACCTATCCTCTCCTCTCCACCTATCTTCTCCTCTATCCATCTTCGGTCCGCCTCCCCCTTTCTCCCTATTTACTTCAGAACCATCTCCCCATCCCCCTCTCTGATGAAGAGTCTAGGCCCGAAACTTCAGCTTTTGTGCTCCTGAGATGCTGCTTGGCCTGCTGTGTTCATCCAGCTTCACAGTTTGTTATCTTAGATTCTCCAGCATCTGCAGTTCTCATTATCTCTGGTATCTAGGAAAATGTCAGTTTATATGCAGAATATAGAATGGGTGGAGGGGTAATAAGTAAGCGATAGGTGAGGATAGGGACCAAATAGAGAGAAGAACAGTTGGGCTGACAATAGAGTTGATAACAAACTGACTGGGAGGGTGAATAGCCATAATGGGGACCATTAGTGGCTTGTGTAATGACAGGCTATATAATAACATGGCCTAGTGAGTGCAGTAGTGAGATAGGGCATACGAGAGTTCAGGCTCAATAATTATTGAACTTGATATTGGGCCCAGAGGGCTGCAGGGCCCCCAAGCAGAAAATGAGGTATAGTTCTTCCAGCTTGCACTGAGCTTCGCTGGAATACTGCAGCAAGCTAGAGACAGAGGTATTGGCCAGGGAACAGGGTCATGTGTTAAAGTGGCAAGCAAATGGAAGCTCAGGGTCTTTTTTGTGAGCAGGACATAGATGTTCTGCAAAGCTGTTACCCAGTCTACACTTTGTTTCCCCAGTGTAGCGGAGACCACAATGTGAGTGGTTAATGCAGTAGACTAGATTGTGGGAAGTGCAGGTAAAGTGCTGCTTCACCTGGGAGGTATTTTAGGGGCCTTGGATATTGGGGAAGCATACTGTCAAGTTTTGGTTGGCCTACAGCTTCAGGCAAGGTAGGACTTCACAGACGTGCCACCTAATGTGCTGAAAACTGGTCAGCACTTTCAATGCCTGATTGACTCTTGATTAATCAGCCTTTCCTGCTCATTGCTATAGTGTTTTGTTAAAGATGCATGGCCCCACAATAGTTGCAAAAGAAAGTTAAATCCCACCTCTTACCTATATTTTTTTCCATTAGAGCTGCCTGAGCTATATTGAATATTGCTTGTCTTTATTTCAGGTTTTCAACATCAGCTGTATTTTGCTTTTGCATCCTTTAATAGGTGATAGGCTTCTTTCCATCTCAAGACATCATTTGGGACTCTTCTCACTGGATGATCATTGTTCAATGCCTGTAGGTGACTTTCCCTGATGAGTAATTTCCTTGCAATCTTCAAAGATCATTCAGGATGCAGCATACCTAAGATGAAAACCCCTCAGTGGAACAAGGAAGGCATTATTCAATTTATGACATGAGACAGCACACACAATAAAAATGAAGAAAGTCTGCAGGCGTCATATAGATGATGAAAAGCATGACAGTGCACATATTAAATGTAGCTGTGGAATATTTATAAAGAGAACTTGACAAAACTATTAATGATTTCACAAAAGCAAAATAACAAACTAGAATATTATGCACACTTGAGTGAATAAGCTGATTGCACAGGGCCAGCAGGGAGCCTACATGAGTATGGCTGCAGTCAGTGTTGATTTTACAGCATTTGCAGTACCTTTCCCAACTCACTCTTCCCTCGAATGTGACTCCCTGCTTTGGGGGTCAAGAAACTTCTCCAGTGCTTTCAATTACTTGCACTCCATTGAGAAATTGTTTAGCAAAAACAAAATGCAGATTATACCAACAACAAGCTTGTATTCTGCAAATTCACCTAGTTTTTGAAATAATTTGAACATTTAAGTTATCACTTCTTCAGGCCGCAGAAGTGTTATTCTTAAAAACAAAAGAGCCTCTTCAATGACTTTACTGCGGCTTCAAAGAATTGAATCAACTTTCTTTCACACCGAATTGCTTGCTTTTTGAGACCTTCCAGCTGTGTGGCATGTTTTAAAAAGCTCTGTAATTACAGAGATCATGCAATATCCAATTTTATACTTATTCATTCATGGTATGTGGGCGTTATGGGTGAGCCTGTGTTTTTTGCCCATCCTTAGTTGCCCTTGTTTAGTCATCTGCATTTAACAATGCAGACTTAATCCCAAGGAAATATCCTTGAATTCAGATAAACGTCTTGCATGGAATAAATAATTCTGATACAATTTTACATAGTTGTTTTCACCGCTCACTTGATTGTTAATGCCAACTTGTTTCTCTTGTGCTCAGAGGCTCTGGATTAAACTTAAATTTTGATTAAAAACTGACCTCCATCATTGTGACTGCATCTCCTCAGGAGTACAAGGAGATTTCTCTCAATCGGTGGTATCACTAGAATAAGTTGATGGCATGAAACTGACCAAGATAAATTTTTATCTGCATTTTTTAAAAAATACATCTGGCATATTTTCACATAAGACACTGGCATCTACTCAACAACATGGAAAATTGTTCAAATATGTATTGTCCATAAAAAGCAGAACATATCCAAACTGACTCTCAGTCTAATTTTGATAATCATCAGTGTGAAGTGAGGGATCATAGACACTGCCATCAAGCTTCACTTACATAGCAATCATGATGCCCAGCTTTGGTTCAGTCAGGTCCAATTCAATCCAGATCCTAACATTTTCATCACCTTGTCTCAACACGGACAAAAGAGTCGAATGTCAGAAGTGAGGTGAGGCTGATTGTCCTTGATATCAATACAGCATTTGTATGAGTGTGTTAGCAAAACTGGCGTCAATCAGAATCAGAGGGGAATACCCTTCACTGGTTGGAATCACACCTAGCTTCTCAGTTCCAGGACATCTCTATAGGAATTCCTCCGAGAAGTGTCATAGGCCTAACCATCTTCAGCTACTTCAGTGACCATCTCTCCACTCCAAGATCAGAAGTGAGGATGTTCACCGATATTTGCACAATGCTATTACCATTTGTGCCTCGTTAAATACTGAAGCATTTTGAATGATATTCAGTCTTCGGCTGAGAAGTGGCAATTTACATTTGCACCATGCAGGTGTCCAGCAATGGCCATCTTGAAAAAGAAAGGATTTAATCGTTTCCTCTTTACCCTCAATAGCATTACCATCACTGAAGACTTCACTACCAACACTTTCAGTATTACCAGTGACCACAAACTGAACTGAACCAGTATATACATACTGCAGCTCTGTGCCTGTCAGAGACTTAGAATATTATGTTGAGTAACTTGCCTCCTGTAGCTCCAATGCCTATCTAACATCTACAAGGCACAAGTCATGAGGGTGAGAGAAAACTTTCCACTTTCCTGAGGCATGTTGGATACAATACACATGATACAATCCAGGATGAAGCAACCTAAGTCATCGGCACTCCACATCACATTTAATAATCATTCCCTTGACGCTGACGCATCACAAAAATGATGTCCCATGCTGAATTAATTTGCTCAAATCAAGCTCTTTGATGAGCCTTCCATTATAACAGATTTTAGCATATTCTGAAAGACCAATATCAGAAAAGTTGGCATGTATTTTCCTTTTTACTCCCCATCTGAATTTGAATTACAGTGTTATTCTGCTCAACCATTCTAGAATCCAGGGAGTTTTTGAAAATCTTAACATGTTTAGCTGAAGGCTGAATTAATGGTGATCAATTGGGCTGTGAGAAAAAACCTATGCTGCTTGGCCTGCTGTGTTGATCCAGCTCTACACCTTGTTATCTGAGATTCTCCAGCATCTGCAGTTCCTACTATCTTTATGTTTATTAAACTAGCATTATATTTATTATAACTTTTTGATCTGAGAAAAAGACCGTTGGAACTGATATGGGACAGTTGAAACAAGTGACTTCATTAGTCAAGTCACACTAAAAAGCCATTGTTCCATAATTGAGAGATAATGGGAACTGCAGATGCTGGAGAATTCCAAGATAATAAAATGTGAGGCTGGATGAACACAGCAGGCCAAGCAGCATCTCAGGAGCACAAAAGCTGACGTTTCGGGCCTAGACCCTTCATCAGAAAGGGGGATGGGGAGAGGGAACTGGAATAAATAGGGAGAGAGGGGGAGGCGGACCAAAGATGGAGCGAAAAGAAGATAGGTGGAGAGGAGAGGATAGGTGGGGAGGTAGGGAGGGGATAGTTCAGTCCAGGGAAGAACGGAAATGCGGGAGACGAGGTCAAGGGCGCCCCCGACCACTGCGGGGGGAAAGCCGCGGTCCCCGAAGAACGAGGACACCTGGGATGTGCGGGAGCGGAACGCCCCATCCCGGGAGCAGACGAGGCGGAGGAATTGGGAATAGGGGATAGAACCCCTGCAAGAGCATGGGTGGGAGGAGGTGCACTCCAGATAGCCGTGGGAGTCGGCGGGCCCGAAATGGACATCAGCCTCCAGCTGGCCACCCGAGATGAGACTGAGAGGTCCAGGAAGGCGAGGGATGTGTTAGAGATGGCCCAGGTGAATTTGAGGTTTGTGTGGAAGGTGTTGGTGAAGTGGATGAACTGTTCGAGCTCCTCGTGGGAGCAAGAGGCGGCACCGATTCAGTCATCAATGTAACGGAGGAAGAGGTGGGGTTAGGGGCCTGTGTAGGTGTGGAAGAGGGACTGTTCCACGTAACCTACAAAGAGGCAGGAATAGCTTGGGCCCATGCAGGTGCCCTTGGCCACTCCCTTTGTCTGTAGGAAGTGGGAGGAATCGAAAGAGAAGTTGTTGAGGGTGAGGACGAGTTTGGCTAGGCAGATAAGGGTGTCGGTGGAGTGGGACTGGTCGGGCCTGTGGGACAGGAAGAAGCGGAGTGCCTTGAGGCTATCTGCATGAGGAATACAGGTGTATAGGGACTGGACGTCCATGGTCTGAGGTAACCAGCTAGAAACTGACGTCCACCTCAAGCCAACCAACTCCCACGCCGATGGTACCCCGCCCACGGCCCACGCCGACGGTACCCCGCCGACGGTACCCCCGCCAACGTCCGACGGTACTCGCCCACGGCCGACGGAACCCCGCCCACGGCCGATGGAACCCCGCCCACGGCCGACGATCTCATCGCTCCGCCCACAACCTCCGCAGCCAGCAACCCCAGAGGAGACAGCCACACTGAGCCCTGCCACATCTTCACCATCCCCCCAGACCTCCCACTGACTGAGGATGAACGGTCAGTCCTTAGCAAGGGGCTCACCTTTGTCCCCCTACAACCACACATCAACGAATACCAGTCACGTTTGGACATAGAGCAGTTTTTCCGCCGTCTTCGCCTCCACGCCTACTTCTTCAACCGGGAACCTAACCCTCCTTCCACTGACCCCTTCACCCGCTTCCAACACAAGTCCTTCTCCTGGACACCACCCCCAGGCCTCCTACCCTCCCTCGACCTCTTCATCTCCAACTGCCGTCGAGACATTAACCGCCTCAACCTCTCCACCCCTCTCACCCACTCCAACCTCTCCCCCGCAGAACGGGCAGCCCTCCGCTCCAACCCCAACCTCACCATCAAACCCGCAGACAAGGGTGGCAGAGTGGTAGTATAGCGCACTGACCTCTACATCGCCGAGGCCAGACGCCAACTCTCCGACGCCACCTCCTACCGCCTCCTCGATCATGACCCCGAGCACCAAACCATCATCTCCAACACCATTCACGACCTCATCACCTCAGGGGACCTCCCACCCACAGCCTCCAACCTCATTGTTCCCCAACCCCGCACAGCCCGT